>NW_026599267.1:0-154895 GCF_023634085.1 Falco cherrug
GTGGTGGGCTGTGGTAGGCTGGGACGGACTGTGGTGACCTGGGACGGGCTGTGGTGGGCTGTGGAGGGCTGGGACGGGCTGTGGAGGGCTGGGACGGGCTATGGTGGGCTGGGACGGTCTGTGGTGGGCTGGGGACGGTCTGTGGTGGGCTGTGGTGTGCTGGGACGGGCTGTGGTGGGCTGTGATGGGCTGTGGTGGGCTGTGGTGTGCTGGGATGGGCTGTGGTGGGCCGGGACGGGCCGTGGTGGGCTGTGGTGTGCCGTGTTTATCTGGGACGAGCTGTGGTGGGCCATGGCGAGCCGTGGTGGGCTGGGACGGGCCGTGGTTTGCCGTGGTGGGCTGAAACAGGCTGTGGTGACCTGTGGTGAGCTGTGGTGACCGGTGGTGGGCTGTGGTGACCGGTGGTGGGCTTTGGTGACCTGTGGTGGGCTGTGGTGGGCTGAGACGGGTTACGGTAGGCTGGGACGGGTTACGGTGGGCTAGGACGGGCTGCGGTGGGCTGGGACGGGCTGCGGTGGGCTAGGATAAGCTGTGTTGGGCTGTGACGGGCTGTGGTAGGCTGGGATGAGCTGTGGAGGGTTGGGACGGGCTGTGGAGGGTTGTGGAGGGCTGTGCTGGGCTTGGACAGGCTGTGGTGGGCTGAGATTGGCTGTGGTGGTCCGTGGTGGGCTGGGACGGGCCGTGGTGGGCTAGGACGGGCTGTGGTGAACTGTGGTGGGCTGGGACGGGCCGTGGTGGGCTGGGACGGGCCGTGGTGGGCTGGGACGGGCCGTAGTGGGCTGGGACAGGCTGTGGTGGGCTGTGGTGGACTGGGAAGGGCCGTGGTGGGCTGTGGTGGTGTGCTCTGGTGGGCCATGGTGGACCGTGGTTGGCCGTGGTGGGCCGGGACAGGCCGTGGTTAGCCGTGGTGGGCTGAAACAGGCTGGGACGGGCTCTGGTGGGCTGGGACGGGCTGTGGTGGGCTGGGACAGGCTGTGGTGGGCTGTGGTGGGCTGGGACGGGCTGTGGTCGTCTGGGACGGGTTGTGGTGAGCTGAGACGGGCCGTGGTGGGCTGAGACGGGCCGTGGTGGGCTGAGACGGGCCGTGGTGGGCTGGGACGGGCTGGTACTTGCTGTGGTGGGCTGTTACGGGCTGTGGTGTGCTGTGAGAGGCTGTGGTGGTCTGGGACGAGCTGGGACGGGCTGTGGTGGGCTGGGACAGGCTTTGGTGGGCTGGGACGGGCTGTGGTGGGCTGGGACGGGCTGTGGTGGGCCGTAGTGGGCTGTGGTGGGCTGGGACGGGCTGTAGTTGTCTGTGACAAGCTCTTGTGGGCTGTATTGGGCTGGGACGAGCTGTGGTGGGCTCTTGTGGGCTCTGGTGGGCTGGGACGGGCTGTCGTGGGCTGGGACGGGCTGGGACGGGTCGTGGTTGGCTGGGACGGGCCGTGGTGGGCTGGGACGGGTTGGGATAGGCTGCGGTGGGCCGTGGTGTGCTGTGGTGGGCCGTGGTGGGCTGGGATAGGCTGTGGTGAGCTGAGACGGGCTCTGGAGGTCTGTGGTGGGCTAGGACGGCTTGTGGTGGGCTGGGACGGTCTGTGGTGGGCTGTGGTGTGCTGGGACGGGCTGTGGTGGGCTGTGATGGGCTGTGGTGGGCTGTGGTGTGCTGGGATGGGCTGTGGTGGGCCGGGACGGGCCGTGGTGGGCTGGGACGGGCCGTGGTTTGCTGTGGTGGGCTGTAACAGGCTGTGGTGACCTGTGGTGAGCTGTGGTGACCGGTGGTGGGCTGTGGTGACCGGTGGTGGGCTTTGGTGACCTGTGGTGGGCTGGGACGGGTTGCGGTGGGCTGGGACGGGTTGCGGTGGGCTAGGACGGGCTGCGGTGGGCTGGGACGGGCTGCGGTGGGCTAGGATAAGCTGTGTTGGGCTGCGACGGGCTGTGGTAGGCTGGGATGAGCTGTGGAGGGTTGGGACGGGCTGTGGAGGGTTGTGGAGGGCTGTGCTCGGCTTGGACAGGCTGTGGTGGGCTGAGATTGGGTGTGGTGGTCCGTGGTGGGCTGGGACGGGCCGTGCTGGGCTAGGACGGGCTGTGGTGAACTGTGGTGGGCTGGGACGGGCCGTGGTGGGCTGGGGTGGGCCGTGGTGGGCTGGGACGGGCCGTGGTGGGCTGGGACAGGCTGTGGTGGGCTGTGGTGGACTGGGAAGGGCCGTGGTGGGCTTGGACGGGCTGTGGTGGGCTTGGACGGGCTGTGGTGGGCTGGGACGGGCTGTGGTCAGCCGTGGTGGGCTGGGACGGGCCGTTGTGGCTCCGGACGGGCTCTGGTGGGTTGGGACGGGCTGTGGTGGGCTGTGGTGGGCTGTGGCGGTCTTTGTTGGGCTAGGACGGGCTGGGAAGGATTGGGACGGTCTGGGACGTGCTGTGGTGGGCTGTGGTGGGCTGTGGCTGGCTGGGGTGGGCTGGGATGGGCTGCGGTGGGCTGTGGCTGGCTGGGACGGGCTGTGATGTGCTGGGACAAGCTGTGGTGGGCTGGGACGGTCTGTGGTGGTCTGGGATGGGCTGTGGTGGGCTGGGACAGGCCGTGGTGAACTGGGACGGGCCGTGGTGGGCTGCGGTGGTCCGTGGTGGGCTGGGAAGGGCCGTGGTGAACTGTGATGGGCTGTGGTGGGCCGTGGTGGCCTGGCACGGGCTGTGGTCAGCCGTGGTGGGCTGGCACGGGCTGTGGTGGGCTGGGACGAGCTGTGGTGGGCTGGGACAGGCTGTGATGTGCTGGGACGGGCTGTGGTGGGCCGTGGTGGGCCGGGACCGGCCGTGGTGGGCTGGGACGGGCTCTGGTGGGCTGTGGTGGGCTGGCAGCGGCTGTAGTGGGCTGGGACAGGCTGTGGTCAGCCGTGGTGGGCTGGGACGGGCCGTGGTGGCTCGGGGCGGGCTCTGGTGGGCCGGGACGGGCTCTGGTGGGCTGTGGTGGGCTGTGGTTGGCTGTGCCGGGCTGTGGTGGGCTAGGACGGGCTGGGAAGGGCTGGGACAGGCTGGGACGGTCTGTGGTGGGCCTTGCCGGGCTGTGGTGGGCTGTGCCGAGCTGGGACGGGCTAGGACGGGCTGGGACGGGCTGTGCCAGGCTGTGGTGGGCTGTGACAGGCTGTTGTGGGCCGGGACGGGCTGTGGTGGGCCGGGACGGCCTGTGGTGGGCTGGGACGAGTTGTGGTGGGCCGGGACGGGCTGTGGTGGGCTGTGGTGGGTTATGGTGAGCTTAGACGGGCTGTGGTGGGTTGGGACGGTCTGTGGTGGGTTGTGGTGGTCAGGGACGGGCTGTGGTGGGCTGTGACAGGCTGTGGTGGGCTGGGTCGGGCTGTGGCAGGCTGGGATGGGCTTTGGCGGGCCGGGACAGTCTGTGGCGGGCTGTGGCGGGCCGTCGTTGGCCGTGGTGGGCCGTAGTGGGCCGTGGTGAGCCGTGGTGGGCTGTGGTAGGCTGGGACGGGCTGTGGTGACCTGGGACGGGCTGTGGTGGGCTGTGGAGGGCTGGGACGGGCTGTGGAGGGCTGGGACGGGCTATGGTGGGCTGGGACGGTCTGTGGTGGGCTGGGACGGTCTGTGGTGGGCTGTGGTGTGCTGGGACGGGCTGTGGTGGGCTGTGATGGGCTGTGGTGGGCTGTGGTGTGCTGGGATGGGCTGTGGTGGGCCGGGACGGGCCGTGGTGGGCTGTGGTGTGCCGTGTTTATCTGGGACGAGCTGTGGTGGGCCATGGCGAGCCGTAGTGGGCTGGGACGGGCCGTGGTTTGCCGTGGTGGGCTGAAACAGGCTGTGGTGACCTGTGGTGAGCTGTGGTGACCGGTGGTGGGCTGTGGTGACCGGTGGTGGGCTTTGGTGACCTGTGGTGGGCTGTGGTGGGCTGAGACGGGTTACGGTAGGCTGGGACGGGTTACGGTGGGCTAGGACGGGCTGCGGTGGGCTGGGACGGGCTGCGGTGGGCTGGGATAAGCTGTGTTGGGCTGTGACGGGCTGTGGTAGGCTGGGATGAGCTGTGGAGGGTTGGGACGGGCTGTGGAGGGTTGTGGAGGGCTGTGCTGGGCTTGGACAGGCTGTGGTGGGCTGAGATTGGCTGTGGTGGTCCGTGGTGGGCTGGGACGGGCCGTGCTGGGCTAGGACGGGCTGTGGTGAACTGTGGTGGGCTGGGACGGGCCGTGGTGGGCTGGGACGGGCCGTGGTGGGCTGGGACGGGCCGTAGTGGGCTGGGACAGGCTGTGGTGGGCTGTGGTGGACTGGGAAGGGCCGTGGTGGGCTGTGGTGGTGTGCTCTGGTGGGCCATGGTGGACCGTGGTTGGCCGTGGTGGGCCGGGACAGGCCGTGGTTAGCCGTGGTGGGCTGAAACAGGCTGGGACGAGCTGTGGTGGGCTGGGACGGGCTGTGGTGGGCTGGGACGGGCTGTGGTGGGCTGTGGTGGGCTGGGACGGGCTGTGGTCGTCTGGGACGGGTTGTGGTGAGCTGAGACGGGCCGTGGTGGGCTGAGACGGGCCGTGGTGGGCTGAGACAGGCCGTGGTGGGCTGGGACGGGCTGGTACTTGCTGTGGTGGGCTGTTACGGGCTGTGGTGTGCTGTGAGAGGCTGTGGTGGTCTGGGACGAGCTGGGAAGGGCTGTGGTGGGCTGGGACAGGCTTTGGTGGGCTGGGACGGGCTGTGGTGGGCTGGGACGGGCTGTGGTGGGCCCTGGTGGGCTGTGGTGGGCTGGGACGGGCTGTAGTTGTCTGTGACAAGCTCTTGTGGGCTGTGGTGGGCTGGGACGAGCTGTGGTGGGCTCTGGTGGGCTCTGGTGGGCTGGGACGGGCTGTCGTGGGCTGGGACAGGCTGGGACGGGTCGTGGTTGGCTGGGACGGGCCGTGGTGGGCTGGGACGGGCCGTGGTGGGCTGGGACGGGTTGGGATAGGCTGCGGTGGGCCGTGGTGTGCTGTGGTGGGCCGTGGTGGGCTGGGATAGGCTCTGGTGAGCTGAGACGGGCTCTGGAGGTCTGTGGTGGGCTAGGACGGCTTGTGGTGGGCTGGGACGGGCTGTGGTGGGCTGTGGTGGGCTTTCGTGGGCCGTGGTGGGCTGGGACGGGCTGTGGTGGGCTGGGACGGGCTGCAGTGGGTTGTGGAGAGCTGGGACGGGCTGTAACGGGCTGTGGTGGGCTGCGACGGGCTCTGGGGGTCGGGACAGGCTTGGACGAGCTGGGACAGGCTGGGACAGGCTGTGGTGGGCTGACACGGGCTGGGAGGGGCTGGGACGGGCTGTGGTGGGCTGGGACGGGCTGTGGTGGGCTGTGGTAAGATGAGACGGGCCGTGGTGGGCTGGGACGGGCTGGTACTTGCTGTGGTGGGCCGGGACGGGCTGTGGTGGGCTGTGGTGGTCTGGGACGAGCTGGGACGGGCTGTGGTGGGCTGGGACGGGCTGTGGTGGGCTGGGACGGGCTGTGGTGGGCTGGGACGGGCTGTGGTGGGCCGTAGTGGGCTGTGGTGGGCTGGGACGGGCTGTGGTGGTCTGTGACAAGCTCTTGTGGGCTGTGGTGGGCTGTGCCAAGCTGGGACGGGCTAGGACGGGCTGGGACGGGCTGTGCCAGGCTGTGGTGGGCTGTGACGGGCTGTTGTGGGCCGGGACGGGCTGTGGTGGGCCGGGACGGCCTGTGGTGGGCTGGGACGAGTTGTGGTGGGCCGGGACGGGCTGTGGTGGGCTGTGGTGGGTTATGGTGAGCTTAGACGGGCTGTGGTGGGTTGGGACGGTCTGTGGTGGGTTGTGGTGGTCAGGGACGGGCTGTGGTGGGCTGTGACAGGCTGTGGTGGGCTGGGTCGGGCTGTGGCAGGCTGGGATGGGCTTTGGCGGGCCGGGACAGTCTGTGGCGGGCTGTGGCGGGCCGTCGTTGGCCGTGGTGGGCCGTAGTGGGCCGTGGTGAGCCGTGGTGGGCTGTGGTAGGCTGGGACGGGCTGTGGTGACCTGGGACGGGCTGTGGTGGGCTGTGGAGGGCTGGGACGGGCTGTGGAGGGCTGGGACGGGCTGTGGAGGGCTGGGACGGGCTGTGGTGGGCTGGGACGGGCTGTGGTGGGCTGTGGTGTGCTGGGACGGGCTGTGGTGGGCTGTGATGGGCTGTGGTGGGCTGTGGTGTGCTGGGATGGGCTGTGGTGGGCCGGGACGGGCCGTGGTGGGCTGTGGTGCGCCGTGTTTATCTGGGACGAGCTGTGGTGGGCCATGGCGAGCCGTGGTGGGCTGGGACGGGCCGTGGTTTGCCGTGGTGGGCTGAAACAGGCTGTGGTGACCTGTGGTGAGCTGTGGTGACCGGTGGTGGGCTGTGGTGGACCGGTGGTGGGCTTTGGTGACCTGTGGTGGGCTGTGGTGGGCTGAGACGGGTTACGGTAGGCTGGGACGGGTTACGGTGGGCTAGGACGGGCTGCGGTGGGCTGGGACGGGCTGCGGTGGGCTGGGATAAGCTGTGTTGGGCTGCGACGGGCTGTGGTAGGCTGGGATGAGCTGTGGAGGGTTGGGACGGGCTGTGGAGGGTTGTGGAGGGCTGTGCTGGGCTTGGACAGGCTGTGGTGGGCTGAGATTGGCCGTGGTGGTCCGTGGTGGGCTGGGACGGGCCGTGCTGGGCTAGGACGGGCTGTGATGGGCCGTGGTGGGCTGGGACGGGCCGTGGTGTGCTGGGACGGGCCGTAGTGGGCTGGGACAGGCTGTGGTGGGCTGTGGTGGACTGGGAAGGGCCGTGGTGGGCCGTGGTGTGCTCTGGTGGGCCATGGTGGACCGTGGTTGGCCGTGGTGGGCCGGCACAGGCCGTGGTTAGCCGTGGTGGGCTGAAACAGGCTGGGACAGGCTCTGGTGGGCTGGGACGGGCTGTGGTGGGCTGGGACGGGCTGTGGTGGGCTGGGACGGGCTGTGGTGGGCTGTGGTGGGCTGGGACGGGCTGTGGTCGTCTGGGACGGGTTGTGGTGAGCTGAGACGGGCCGTGGTGGGCTGAGACGGGCCGTGGTGGGCTGAGACGGGCCGTGGTGGGCTGGGACGGGCTGGTACTTGCTGTGGTGGGCTGTTACGGGCTGTGGTGTGCTGTGAGAGGCTGTGGTGGTCTGGGATGAGCTGGGACGGGCTGTGGTGGGCTGGGACGGGCTGTGGTGGGCTGGGACGGGCTGTGGTGGGCCGTAGTGGGCTGTGGTGGGCTGGGACGGGCTGTAGTTGTCTGTGACAAGCTCTTGTGGGCTGTGGTGGGCTGGGACGAGCTGTGGTGGGCTCTGGTGGGCTCTGGTGGGCTGGGACGGGCTGTCGTGGGCTGGGACAGGCTGTCGTGGGCTGGGACGGGCTGGGACGGGCCGTGGTGGGCTGGGACGGGCCGTGGTGGGCTGGTACAGGCCGTGGTGTGCTGGGACGGGTTGGGATAGGCTGCGGTGGGCCGTGGTGTGCTGTGGTGGGCCGTGGTGGGCTGGGATAGGCTGTGGTGAGCTGAGACGGGCTCTGGAGGTCTGTGGTGGGCTAGGACGGCTTGTGGTGGGCTGGGACGGGCTGTGGTGGGCTGTGGTGGGCTTTCGTGGGCCGTGGTGGGCTGGGACGGGCTGTGGTGGGCTGGGACGGGCTGCAGTGGGTTGTGGAGAGCTGGGACGGGCTGTAACGGGCTGTGGTGGGCTGCGACGGGCTCTGGGGGTCTGGGACAGGCTTGGACGAGCTGGGACAGGCTGGGACAGGCTGTGGTGGGCTGACACGGGCTGGGAGGGGCTGGGACGGGCTGTGGTGGGCTGGGACGGGCTGTGGTGGGCTGTGGTAAGATGAGACGGGCCGTGGTGGGCTGGGACGGGCTGGTACTTGCTGTGGTGGGCCGGGACGGGCTGTGGTGGGCTGTGGTGGGCTGTGGTGGTCTGGGACGAGCTGGGACGGGCTGTGGTGGGCTGGGACGGGCTGTGGTGGGCTGGGACGGGCTGTGGTGGGCTGGGACGGGCTGTGGTGGGCCGTAGTGGGCTGTGGTGGGCTGGGACGGGCTGTGGTGGTCTGTGACAAGCTCTTGTGGGCTGTGGTGGGCTGGGACGAGCTGTGGTGGGCTCTGGTGGGCTCTGGTGGGCTGGGACGGGCTCTGGTGGGCTGGGACGGGCTGTCGTGGGCTGGGACGGGCTGGGACGGGCCGTGGTGGGCTGGGACGGGCCGTGGTGGGCTGGGACGGGTTGGGATAGGCTGCGGTGGGCCGTGGTGTGCTGTGGTGGGCCGTGGTGGGCTGGGATAGGCTCTGGTGAGCTGAGACGGGCTCTGGAGGTCTGTGATGGGCTAGGACGGCTTGTGGTGGGTTGGGACGGGCTGTGGTGGTCTGTGACAAGCTCTTGTGGGCTGTGGTGGGCTGGGACGGGCTGTGGTGGGCTGGGACGGGCTGCGGTGGGTTGTGGAGAGCTGGGACGGGCTGTGACGGGCTGTGGTGGGCTGCGACGGGCTCTGGGGGTCTGGGACAGGCTTGGACGAGCTGGGAAAGGCTGGGACAGGCTGTGGTGGGCTGACACGGGCTGGGAGGGGCTGGGACGGGCTGTGGTGGGCTGTGGTAAGATGAGACGGGCCGTGGTGGGCTGGGACGGGCTGGTACTTGCTGTGGTGGGCCGGGACGGGCTGTGGTGGGCTGAGATGGGCCGTGGTGGTCCGTAGTGGGCTGGGACGGGCCGTGCTGGGCTAGGACGGGCTGTGGTGAACTGTGGTGGGCTGTGATGGGCCGTGGTGGGCTGGGACGGGCCGTGGTGGGCTGGGACGGGCCGTGGTGGGCTGGGACAGGCTGTGGTGGGCTGTGGTGGACTGGGAAGGGCCGTGGTGGGCCGTGGTGTGCTCTGGTGGGCCATGGTGGACCGTGGTTGGCCGTGGTGGGCCGGGACAGGCCGTGGTTTGCCGTGGTGGGCTGAAACAGGCTGTGGTGACCTGTGGTGGGCTGTGGTGACCGGTGGTGGGCTGTGGTGGGCTGGGACGGGTTGCGGTGGGCTGGGACGGGCTGCGGTGGGCTGGGATAAGCTGTGTTGGGCTGCGACGGGCTGTGGTATGCTGGGATGAGCTGTGGAGGGTTGGGACGGGCTGTGGAGGGTTGTGGAGGGCTGTGCTGGGCTTGGACAGGCTGTGGTGGGCTGAGATGGGCCGTGGTGGTCCGTGGTTGGCTGGGACGGGCCGTGCTGGGCTAGGACGGGCTGTGGTGAACTGTGGTGGGCTGTGATGGGCCGTGGTGGGCTGGGACGGGCCGTGGTGGGCTGCGACGGGCCGTGGTGGGCTGCGACAGGCTGTGGTGGGCTGGGACGGGCCGTGGTGGGCTGGGACGGGCCGTGGTGGGCTGGGATAGGCTGTGGTGAGCTGAGACGGGCTCTGGAGGTCTGTGGTGGGCTAGGACGGCTTGTGGTGGGCTGGGACGGGCTGTGGTGGGCCGTGGTGGGCTGTGGTGGGCTTTCGTGGGCCGTGGTGGGCTGGGACGGGCTGTGGTGGGCTGGGACGGGCTGCGGTGGGTTGTGGAGAGCTGGGACGGGCTGTGATGGGCTGTGGTGGGCTGCGACGGGCTCTGGGGGTCTGGGACAGGCTTGGTCGAGCTGGGACAGGCTGGGACAGGCTGTGGTGGGCTGAGACGGGCTGGGAGGGGCTGGGACGGGCTGTGGTGGGCTGGGACGGTCTGTGGTGGGCTGTGGTAAGCTGGGACGGGCTGTGGTGGGCTGTGATGGGCTGTGGTGTGCTGTGGTGTGCTGGGACGGGCTGTGGTGGGCCGGGACGGGCCGTGGTGGGCTGTGGTGCGCCGTGTTTATCTGGGACGAGCTGTGGTGGGCCATGGCGGGCCGTGGTGGACTGGGACGGGCCGTGGTTTGCCGTGGTGGGCTGAAACAGGCTGTGGTGACCTGTGGTGGGCTGTGGTGACCGGTGGTGGGCTGTGGTGACCTGTGGTGGGCTGTGGTGGGCTGGGACGGGTTGCGGTGGGCTGGGACGGGTTTCGGTGGGCTGGGATAAGCTGTGTTGGGCTGCGACGGGCTGTGGTAAACTGGGATGAGCTGTGGAGGGTTGGGACGGGCTGTGGAGGGTTGTGGAGGGCTGTGCTGGGCTTGGACAGGCTGTGGTGGGCTGAGATGGGCCGTGGTGGTCCGTGGTGGGCTGGGACGGGCCGTGCTGGGCTAGGACGGGCTGTGGTGAACTGTGGTGGGCTGTGATGGGCCGTGGTGGGCTGGGACGGGCCGTGGTGGGCTGGGACGGGCCGTGGTGGGCTGGGACGGGCCGTGGTGGGCTGGGACGGGCCGTGGTGGGCTGGGACGGGCCGTGGTGGGCTGGGACGGGCCGTGGTGCGCTGGGACAGGCTGTGGTGGGCTGTGGTGGACTGGGAAGGGCCGTGGTGGGCCGTGGTGTGCTCTGGTGGGCCATGGTGGACCGTGGTTGGCCGTGGTGGGCCGGGACAGGCCGTGGTTAGCCGTGGTGGGCTGAAACAGGCTGGGACGGGCTCTGGTGGGCTGGGACGGGCTGTGGTGGGCTGGGACGGGCCGTGGTGGGCTGGGACGGGCTGTGGTGGGCTGTGGTGGGCTGGGACGGGCTGTGGTCGTCTGGGACGGGTTGTGGTGAGCTGAGACCGGCTTTGGTGGGCTGAGACGGGCTGGTACATGCTGTGGTGGGCTGTTACGGGCTGTGGTGTGCTGTGAGAGGCTGTGGTGGGCTGGGACGGGCTGTGGTGGGCTGGGACGGGCTGTGGTGGGCCGTAGTGGGCTGTGGTGGGCTGGGACGGGCTGTGGTGGTCTGTGCAAGCTCTTGTGGGCTGTGGTGGGCTGGGACGAGCTGTGGTGGGCTCTGGTGGGCTCTGGTGGGCTGGGACGGGCTGTCGTGGGCTGGGACGGGCTGTCGTGGGCTGTGGTGGGCTGGGACGGGCCGTGGTGGGCTGGGACGGGCCGTGGTGGGCTGGGACGGGTTGGGATAGGCTGCGGTGGGCTGGGACGGGCTGTGGTGGGTTGTGGTGTGCTGGGACATGCTGTGGTGAACTGGGAAGGGCTCTGGTGGTCTGGAATGGGCTGTGGTGGGCTGGGACGGGCCGTGGCGGGCTGCGGTGGGCTGGGACGGGCTGTGGTGGGCTGGGACAGGCTCTGGTGGGCCGGGACAGATTCTGGTGCGCTGTGGTGGGCTGTGGTGGGCTATGGTGCGCTGTGGTGGGTTGTGGTGAGCTAGAACGGGTTGTGGTGGGCTGGGACGGGCTATAGTGGGCTGGGACGGGCTAAGAAGGGCTGTGGTGGGTTGTGGTGAGCTGGGGCGACCTCTGGTGGGCTAGGACGGGCTGTGACGGGCTGTGGTGGGCTGTGGTAAGCTGGGACGGGCTCAGGTGGGTTGGGACGGGCTGTGGTGCGCTGTGGTTGGCTGGGACGGGCTGTGGTGGGCGGGGAGGGGCTTTGGTGGGTTAGTGGTGGGCTGGGACGACCTCTTGTGGTCTGGGACGGGCTGTGGTGGGCTGTGGTGAGCTGGGACGGGCTCTGGTGGGTTGGCACGGGGCGTGGTGGGCTGTGGTGGGCTGGGACGGGCTGTGGTGGGCTGGGACGGGCTCTGGTGGTCTGGGACATACTGTGGTGGGCTGGGACGGGCTGTGGTGCTCTGTGGTGGGCTGGGACGTGCCATGGTGGACCGTGGTGGGCTTGGATGGGCCGTGGTGGGCTTGGATGGGCCGTGGTGGGCTGTGGTCGGCCGTGGTGGGCTGTGGTCGGCCGTGGTGGGTTGTGGTGGGCTGTGGTCGGTTGTGGTGGGCTGGGACGGGCTGTGGTGGGCTGAGATGGGATGTGGTGGTCTGGGACAGGCTGTAATGGGCTGGGATGGGCTGTGGTGCGCCTTGGTGGGCTGTGTTGGGCCCGGATGGGCCGTGGTGGGCTGTGGGGGGCTGGGACGGGCTGTGGTTGGCTGGGACGGGCCGTGGTTGGCTGGGACGGGCTGTGGTGGGCTGTGGTGTGATGGGACGGGCTGTGGTGGGCTGGGATCGGCTGGGATAGGCTGTGGTTGGTTATGGTGGGCTGGGAAGAGCTGTGGTGGTCTGGGACAAGCTGTGGTGGGCTGTGGTGGGCTGGGACGGGCTGTGGGTGGGCTGGGACGGGCTGTGGTGGGCTGTGGTGGTCTGTGGTGGCCTGGGACGTGCTGTGGTGGGCTGGGACGGGCTGTGGTGGGCTGTGGTGGGTTCTGAAGGGCTGTGGTGGGCTGTGGTGGGTTGGGACACGCTGTGGTGGGTAGGGACGGGCTGTGGTGGGTTGTGGTGTGTTGTGACGGGTTGGCACGGGCTGGGACGGGCCGTGGTGGGCTGGAATGGGCTGCGGTGGGCTGTGGTGGGCTGTGGTGGGCTGGGACGGGCTGTGGTGGGCTGGGACGGGCTGTGGTGGGCCGTAGTGGGCTGTGGTGGGCTGGGACGGGCTGTGGTGGTCTGTGACAAGCTCTTGTGGGCTGTGGTGGGCTGGGACGAGCTGTGGTGGGCTCTGGTGGGCTGGGACGGGCTGTCGTGGGCTGGGACGGGCTGGGACGGGCCGTGGTGGGCTGGGACGGGCCGTGGTGGGCTGGGACGGGCCGTGGTGGGCTGGGACGGGTTGGGATAGGCTGCGGTGGGCCGTGGTGGGCTGGGACGGGCCGTGGTGGGCTGGGATAGGCTCTGGTGAGCTGAGACGGGCTCTGGAGGTCTGTGATGGGCTAGGACGGCTTGTGGTGGGTTGGGACGGGCTGTGGTGGTCTGTGACAAGCTCTTGTGGGCTGTGGTGGGCTGGGACGGGCTGTGGTAGGCTGGGACGGGCTGCGGTGGGTTGTGGAGAGCTGGGACGGGCTGAGACGGGCTGTGGTGGGCTGCGACGGGCTCTGGGGGTCTGGGACAGGCTTGGACGAGCTGGGAAAGGCTGGGACAGGCTGTGGTGGGCTGACACGGGCTGGGAGGGGCTGGGACGGGCTGTGGTGGGCTGTGGTAAGATGAGACGGGCCGTGGTGGGCTGGGACGGGCTGGTACTTGCTGTGGTGGGCCGGGACGGGCTGTGGTGGGCTGAGATGGGCCGTGGTGGTCCGTGGTGGGCTGGGACGGGCCGTGCTGGGCTAGGACGGGCTGTGGTGAACTGTGGTGGGCTGTGATGGGCCGTGGTGGGCTGGGACGGGCCGTGGTGGGCTGGGACGGGCCGTGGTGGGCTGGGACAGGCTGTGGTGGGCTGTGGTGGACTGGGAAGGGCCGTGGTGGGCCGTGGTGTGCTCTGGTGGGCCATGGTGGACCGTGGTTGGCCGTGGTGGGCCGGGACAGGCCGTGGTTTGCCGTGGTGGGCTGAAACAGGCTGTGGTGACCTGTGGTGGGCTGTGGTGACCGGTGGTGGGCTGTGGTGGGCTGGGACGGGTTGCGGTGGGCTGGGACGGGCTGCGGTGGGCTGGGATAAGCTGTGTTGGGCTGCGACGGGCTGTGGTAGGCTGGGATGAGCTGTGGAGGGTTGGGACGGGCTGTGGAGGGTTGTGGAGGGCTGTGCTGGGCTTGGACAGGCTGTGGTGGGCTGAGATGGGCCGTGGTGGTCCGTGGTTGGCTGGGACGGGCCGTGCTGGGCTAGGACGGGCTGTGGTGAACTGTGGTGGGCTGTGATGGGCCGTGGTGGGCTGGGACGGGCCGTGGTGGGCTGCGACGGGCCGTGGTGGGCTGCGACAGGCTGTGGTGGGCTGGGACGGGCCGTGGTGGGCTGGGACGGGCCGTGGTGGGCTGGGATAGGCTGTGGTGAGCTGAGACGGGCTCTGGAGGTCTGTGGTGGGCTAGGACGGCTTGTGGTGGGCTGGGACGGGCTGTGGTGGGCTGGGACGGGCTGTCGTGGGCTTTCGTGGGCCGTGGTGGGCTGGGACGGGCTGTGGTGGGCTGGGACGGGCTGCGGTGGGTTGTGGAGAGCTGGGATGGGCTGTGATGGGCTGTGGTGGGCTGCGACGGGCTCTGGGGGTCTGGGACAGGCTTGGACGAGCTGGGACAGGCTGGGACAGGCTGTGGTGGGCTGAGACGGGCTGGGAGGGGCTGGGACGGGCTGTGGTGGGCTGGGACGGTCTGTGGTGGGCTGTGGTAAGCTGGGACGGGCTGTGGTGGGCTGTGATGGGCTGTGGTGTGCTGTGGTGTGCTGGGACGGGCTGTGGTGGGCCGGGACGGGCCGTGGTGGGCTGTGGTGCGCCGTGTTTATCTGGGACGAGCTGTGGTGGGCCATGGCGGGCCGTGGTGGACTGGGACGGGCCGTGGTTTGCCGTGGTGGGCTGAAACAGGCTGTGGTGACCTGTGGTGGGCTGTGGTGACCGGTGGTGGGCTGTGGTGACCTGTGGTGGGCTGTGGTGGGCTGGGACGGGTTGCGGTGGGCTGGGACGGGTTTCGGTGGGCTGGGATAAGCTGTGTTGGGCTGCGACGGGCTGTGGTAGGCTGGGATGAGCTGTGGAGGGTTGGGACGGGCTGTGGAGGGTTGTGGAGGGCTGTGCTGGGCTTGGACAGGCTGTGGTGGGCTGAGATGGGCCGTGGTGGTCCGTGGTGGGCTGGGACGGGCCGTGCTGGGCTAGGACGGGCTGTGGTGAACTGTGGTGGGCTGTGATGGGCCGTGGTGGGCTGGTACGGGCCGTGGTGGGCTGGGACGGGCCGTGGTGGGCTGGGACGGGCCGTGGTGGGCTGGGACGGGCCGTGGTGGGCTGGGACAGGCTGTGGTGGGCTGTGGTGGACTGGGAAGGGCCGTGGTGGGCCGTGGTGTGCTCTGGTGGGCCATGGTGGACCGTGGTTGGCCGTGGTGGGCCGGGACAGGCCGTGGTTAGCCGTGGTGGGCTGAAACAGGCTGGGACGGGCTCTGGTGGGCTGGGACGGGCTGTGGTGGGCTGGGACGGGCCGTGGTGGGCTGGGACGGGCTGTGGTGGGCTGGGACGGGCTGTGGTCGTCTGGGACGGGTTGTGGTGAGCTGAGACCGGCTTTGGTGGGCTGAGACGGGCTGGTACATGCTGTGGTGGGCTGTTACGGGCTGTGGTGTGCTGTGAGAGGCTGTGGTGGGCTGGGACGGGCTGTGGTGGGCTGGGACGGGCTGTGGTGGGCCGTAGTGGGCTGTGGTGGGCTGGGACGGGCTGTGGTGGTCTGTGCAAGCTCTTGTGGGCTGTGGTGGGCTGGGACGAGCTGTGGTGGGCTCTGGTGGGCTCTGGTGGGCTGGGACGGGCTGTCGTGGGCTGGGACGGGCTGGGACGGGCTGTGGTGGGCTGGGACGGGCCGTGGTGGGCTGGGACGGGCCGTGGTGGGCTGGGACGGGTTGGGATAGGCTGCGGTGGGCTGGGACGGGCTGTGGTGGGTTGTGGTGTGCTGGGACATGCTGTGGTGAACTGGGAAGGGCTCTGGTGGTCTGGAATGGGCTGTGGTGGGCTGGGACGGGCCGTGGCGGGCTGCGGTGGGCTGGGACGGGCTGTGGTGGGCTGGGACAGGCTCTGGTGGGCCGGGACAGATTCTGGTGCGCTGTGGTGGGCTGTGGTGGGCTATGGTGCGCTGTGGTGGGTTGTGGTGAGCTAGAACGGGTTGTGGTGGGCTTGGACGGGCTATAGTGGGCTGGGACGGGCTAAGAAGGGCTGTGGTGGGTTGTGGTGAGCTGGGGCGACCTCTGGTGGGCTAGGACGGGCTGTGACGGGCTGTGGTGGGCTGTGGTAAGCTGGGACGGGCTCAGGTGGGTTGGGACGGGCTGTGGTGCGCTGTGGTTGGCTGGGACGGGCTGTGGTGGGCGGGGACGGGCTTTGGTGGGTTAGTGGTGGGCTGGGACGACCTCTTGTGGTCTGGGACGGGCTGTGGTGGGCTGTGGTGAGCTGGGACGGGCTCTGGTGGGTTGGCACGGGGCGTGGTGGGCTGTGGTGGGCTGGGACGGGCTGTGGTGGGCTGGGACGGGCTCTGGTGGTCTGGGACATACTGTGGTGGGCTGGGACGGGCTGTGGTGCTCTGTGGTGGGCTGGGACGTGCCATGGTGGACCGTGGTGGGCTTGGATGGGCCGTGGTGGGCTTGGATGGGCCGTGGTGGGCTGTGGTCGGCCGTGGTGGGCTGTGGTCGGCCGTGGTGGGTTGTGGTGGGCTGTGGTCGGTTGTGGTGGGCTGGGACGGGCTGTGGTGGGCTGAGATGGGATGTGGTGGTCTGGGACAGGCTGTAATGGGCTGGGATGGGCTGTGGTGCGCCTTGGTGGGCTGTGTTGGGCCCGGATGGGCCGTGGTGGGCTGTGGTGGGCTGGGACGGGCTGTGGTTGGCTGGGACGGGCCGTGGTTGGCTGGGACGGGCTGTGGTGGGCTGTGGTGTGATGGGACGGGCTGTGGTGGGCTGGGATCGGCTGGGATAGGCTGTGGTTGGTTATGGTGGGCTGGGAAGAGCTGTGGTGGTCTGGGACAAGCTGTGGTGGGCTGTGGTGGGCTGGGACGGGCTGTGGTGGGCTGGGACGGGCTGTGGTGGGCTGTGGTGGTCTGTGGTGGCCTGGGACGTGCTGTGGTGGGCTGGGACGGGCTGTGGTGGGCTGTGGTGGGTTCTGAAGGGCTGTGGTGGGCTGTGGTGGGTTGGGACACGCTGTGGTGGGTAGGGACGGGCTGTGGTGGGTTGTGGTGTGTTGTGACGGGTTGGCACGGGCTGGGACGGGCCGTGGTGGGCTGGAATGGGCTGCGGTGGGCTGTGGTGGGCTGTGGTGGGCTGGGACGGGCTGTGGTGGGCTGGGACGGGCTGTGGTGGGCCGTAGTGGGCTGTGGTGGGCTGGGACGGGCTGTGGTGGTCTGTGACAAGCTCTTGTGGGCTGTGGTGGGCTGGGACGAGCTGTGGTGGGCTCTGGTGGGCTGGGACGGGCTGTCGTGGGCTGGGACGGGCTGGGACGGGCCGTGGTGGGCTGGGACGGGCCGTGGTGGGCTGGGACGGGCCGTGGTGGGCTGGGACGGGTTGGGATAGGCTGCGGTGGGCCGTGGTGGGCTGGGACGGGCCGTGGTGGGCTGGGATAGGCTGTGGTGAGCTGAGACGGGCTCTGGAGGTCTGTGGTGGGCTAGGACGGCTTGTGGTGGGCAGGGACGGGCTGTGGTGGGCCGTGGTGGGCTGTGGTGGGCTTTTGTGGGCCGTGATGGGCTGGGACGGGCTGTGGTGGGCTGGGACGGGCTGCGGTGGGTTGTGGAGAGCTGGGACGGGCTGTGACGGGCTGTGGTGGGCTGCGACGGGCTCTGGGGGTCTGGGACAGGCTTGGACGAGCTGGGACAGCCTGGGACAGGCTGTGGTGGGCTAAACGGGCTGTGGTGGGCTGCGACGGGCTCTGGTGGTCTGGGACATACTGTGGTGGGCTGGGACGGGCTGGGACGGGCTGTGGTGCTCTGTGGTGGGCTGGGACGTGCCGTGGTGGACCGTGGTGGGCTTGGATGGGCCGTGGTGGGCTTGGATGGGCCGTGGTGGGCTGTGGTCGGCCGTGGTGGGCTGTGGTCGGCCGTGGTGGGCTGTGGTGGGCTGTGGTCGGTTGTGGTGGGCTGGGACGGGCTGTGGTGGGCTGAGATGGGATGTGGTGGTCTGGGACAGGCTGTAATGGGCTGGGATGGGCTGTGGTGCGCCTTGGTGGGCTGTGTTGGGCCCGGATGGGCCGTGGTGGGCCGTGGTGGGCTGGGACGGGCTGTGGTGGGCTGGGACGGGCCGTGGTTGGCTGGGACGGGCTGTGGTGGGCTGTGGTGTGATGGGACGGGCTGTGGTGGGCTGGGATCAGCTGGGATAGGCTGTGGTTGGTTATGGTGGGCTGGGAAGAGCTGTGGTGGTCTGGGACAAGCTGTGGTGGGCTGTGGTGGGCTGGGACGGGCTGTGGTGGGCTGGGACGGGCTGTGGTGGTATGGGACAGGCTGTGGTGGTTTGGGACGGCCTGTGGTGTTCTGGGACGGGCTGTGGTGAGCTGGGACGGGCTGTGGTGAGCTGGGACGGGCTGTGGTGAGGTGGGACGGGCTGCGACGGGCTGTGGTGGGCTGTGACGGGCTGTGGTGGGCTGTGGTAAGCTGGGACGGGCTGTGGTGAGCTGAGACGGGCTGGGACGGGCTGGGACGGTCTGTGGTGGGCTGTGGTAAGCTGGGACGGGCTGTGGTGAGCTGAGACGGGCTGGGACGGGCTGTGGTTGGCTGGGACGGGCTGTGGTGGGCTGGGACGGGCTGTGGTCGGCTGGGACGAGTTGTAGTGGGCCGGGACGGACTGTGGTGGGCTGTGGTGGTTTGGGACGGGCTGTGGTGGTCTGTGGTGGGCTGGGACGGGTTGTGGTGGGCTGGGACGCTCTGTGGTGAGCTGGGACGGGCTGTGGTGGGCCGGGACGGGCTGTGGTGGGCTGTGGTGGGCTGGGACGAGTTGTAGTGGGCCGGGACGGGCTGTGGTGGGCTGTGGTAAGGTGGGATGGTCTGTGGTGTGCTGGGATGGTCTGTGGTGGGCTGGGACGGGCTGTGGTGGGCTGGGACGGGCTGTGGTGGGCTAGGACGGGCTAGGGTGGGCTGGGACGGGCTGTGGTGTGCTGGGACAGGCTGTGGTGTGCTGGGACGGGCTGTGGTGGGCTGCGACGGGCTCTGGGGTTCTCGGACAGGCTTGGACGAGCTGGGACAGGCTGGGACAGGCTGTGGTGGGCTGAGACGGGCTGGGAGGGGCTGGGACGGGCTGTGTTGGGTGGGAACGGGCCGTGGTGGGCTGGGACGGGCTGTGGTGGGCTGGGACGTACCGTAGTAGGCTGGGACGGGCCGTGGTGGGTTGTTATGAGCCGTGGTGGGCTGGGACGGGCTGTGGTGGGCTGTGGTGGACCGTGGTGGGCTGTGATGGGCTGTAGTAAGCTGGGACGGAATGTGGTAAGTTGGGACGGGCTTTCGTGGGCTGGGACGGTCTGTCGTGGGCTGGGACCGCCTGGGACGGGCCGTGGTGATTAGCGACGGGCTCTGGTGGGCGGAGACGGGGTCTGGTGGTCTGGAACGGGCTGTGGTGGGCTGGGACGGGCTGTGGTGGGCTGCGGTGAGTAGGGACGGGCTGTGGTGGGCTGGGACAGGCGGTGGTGGGCCGTGGTGGGCTGGGACGGGCCGCGGTTGGCTGGGACGGGCCGCGGTGGGCTGGGACGGGCCGTGGTGGGCTGGGACGGGCTGGTACTTGCTGTTGTGGGCTGTTACGGGCTGTGGTGTGCTGTGAGAGGCTGTGGTGGTCTGGGACGAGCTGGGACGGGCTGTGGTGGGCTGGGACGGGCTGTGGTGGGCTGGGACGGGCTGTGGTGGGCTGTGGTGGGCTGGGACAGGCTGTGGTGGGCCGTAGTGGGCTGTGGTGGGCTGGGACGGGCTGTGGTGGTCTGTGACAAGCTCTTGTGGGCTGTGGTGGGCTGGGACGAGCTGTGGTGGGCTCTGGTGGGCTGGGACGGGCTGGGACGGGCCGTGGTGGGCTGGGACAGGCCGTGGTGGGCTGGGACGGGCTGGGACGGGCCGTGGTGGGCTGGGACGGGCCGTGGTGGGCTGGGATGGGTTGGGATAGGCTGCGGTGGGCCGTGGTGTGCTGTGGTGGGCTGTGGTGGGCTGGGATAGGCTGTGGTGAGCTGAGACGGGCTCTGGAGGTCTGTGGTGGGCTAGGACGGCTTGTGGTGGGCTGGGACGGGCTGTGGTGGGCCGTGGTGGGCTGTGGTGGGCTTTCGTGGGCCGTGGTGGGCTGGGATGGGCTGTGGTGGGCTGGGACGGGCTGCGGTGGGTTGTGGAGAGCTGGGACGGGCTGTGACGGGCTGTGGTGGGCTGCGACGGGCTCTGGGGGTCTGGGACAGGCTTGGTCGAGCTGGGACAGGCTGGGACAGGCTGTGGTGGGCTGAGACGGGCTGGGAGGGGCTGGGACGGGCTGTGGTGGGCTGGGACGGTCTGTGGTGGGCTGTGGTAAGCTGGGACGGGCTGTGGTGGGCTGTGATGGGCTGTGGTGGGCTGTGGTGTGCTGGGACGGGCTGTGGTGGGCCGGGACGGGCCGTGGTGGGCTGTGGTGCGCCGTGTTTATCTGGGACGAGCTGTGGTGGGCCATGGCGGGCCGTGGTGGCCTGGGACGGGCCATGGTTTGCCGTGGTGGGCTGAAACAGGCTGTGGTGACCTGTGGTGGGCTGTGGTGACCGGTGGTGGGCTGTGGTGACCGGTGGTGGGCTGTGGTGACCTGTGGTGGGCTGTGGTGTGCTGGGTAGGGCTGCGGTGGGCTGGGATAAGCTGTGTTGGGCTGTGACGGGCTGTGGTAGGCTGGGATGAGCTGTGGAGGGTTGGGACGGGCTGTGGAGGGTTGTGGAGGGCTGTGCTGGGCTTGGACAGGCTGTGGTGGGCTGAGATGGGCCGTGGTGGTCCGTGGTGGGCTGGGACGGGCCGTGCTGGGCTAGGACGGGCTGTGATGGGCCGTGGTGGGCTGGGACGGGCCGTGGTGGGCTGGGACGGGCCGTGGTGGGCTGGGACAGGCTGTGGTGGGCTGTGGTGGACTGGGAAGGGCCGTGGTGGGCCGTGGTGTGCTCTGGTGGGCCATGGTGGACCGTGGTTGGCCATGGTGGGTCGGAACAGGCCGTGGTTAGCCGTGGTGGGCTGAAACAGGCTGGGACGAGCTCTGGTGGGCTGGGACGGGCTCTGGTGGGCTGGGACGGGATGTGGTGGGTTGCGGTGGGCTGGGACGGGCTGGGACGGGCTGTGGTGGGCTGGGACGGGCTGTGGTGGGCTGGGACGGTCTGTGGTGGGCTGTGGTAAGCTGGGACGGGCTGTGGTGGGCTGTGATGGGCTGTGGTGGGCTGTGGTGGTCTGGGACGGGCTTTGGTGGGTTGGGACGGGCTGGGACGGGCTGGGACGAGCAGTGGTGGGCTGGGACGGGCAGTGGTGGGCTGGGACGGGCTGTGGTGGGCTGGGACGGGCTGTGGTGGCCTGGGACGGTCTGTGGTGGGCTGGGACGGTCTGTGGTGGGCTGTGGTAAGCTGGGACGGGCTGTGGTGGGTTGTGATGGGCTGTGGTGGGCTGTGGTGTGCTGGGACGGGCTGCGGTGGGTTGGGACGGGCCGTGGTGGGCTGGGACGGGTTGGGATCGGCTGCGGTGGGCCGTGGTGTGCTGTGGTGGGCCGTGGTGGGCTGGGATAGGCTGTGGTGAGCTGAGACGGGCTCTGGAGGTCTGTGGTGGGCTAGGACGGCTTGTGGTGGGCTGGGACAGGCTGTGGTGGGCCGTGGTGGGCTGCGACGGGCTCTGGGGGTCTGGGACAGGCTTGGACGAGCTGGGACAGGCTGGGACAGGCTGTGGTGGGCTGAGACGGGCTGGGAGGGGCTGGGACGGGCTGTGGTGGGCTGGGACGGTCTGTAGTGGGCTGTGGTAAGCTGGGACGGGCTGTAGTGAGCTGTGATGGGCTGTGGTGGGCTGTGGTGTGCTGGGACGGGCCGTGGTGGGCCGTGACGGGGCGTGGTGGGCTGTGGTGCGCCGTATTTATCTGGGACGAGCTGTGGTGGGCTGGGACGGGCCGTGGTGGGCTGGGACGGGCTGTGGTGACCTGTGGTGGGCTGTGATGGGCCGTGGTGGGCTGGGGTGGGCCGTGGTGGGCTGGGACGGGCCGTGGTGGGCTGGGACAGGCTGTGGTGGGCTGTGGTGGACTGGGAAGGGCCGTGGTGTGCTCTGGTGGGCCATGGTGGACCGTGGTTGGCAGTGGTGGGCCGGGGCAGGCCGTGGTTAGCCGTGGTGGGCTGAAACAGGCTGGGACGGGCTGTGGTGGGCTGGGACGGGCTGTGGTGGGCTGGGACGGGCTGTGGTGGGCTGGGACGGGCTGTGGTGGGCTGGGACGGGCTGTGGTGGGCTGTGGTGGGCTGGGACGGGCTGTGGTGTGCTGGGACGGGCTGTGGTGGGTCGGGACGGGCCGTGGTGGGCTGTGGTGCGCCGTGTTTATCTGGGACGAGCTGTGGTGGGCCATGGCGGGCCGTGGTGGGCTGGGACGGGCCGTGGTTTGCCGTGGTGGGCTGAAACAGGCTGTGGTGACCGGTGGTGGGCTGTGGTGACAGGTGGTGGGCTGTGGTGACCTGTGGTGGGCTGTGGTGGGCTGGGACGGGTTGCGGTGGGCTGGGACGGGTTTCGGTGGGCTAGGACGGGCTGCGGTGGGCTGGGACGGGCTGCGGTGGGCTGGGATAAGCTGTGTTGGGCTGCGACGGGCTGTGGTAGGCTGGGATGAGCTGTGGAGGGTTGGGACGGGCTGTGGAGGGTTGTGGAGGGCTATGCTGGGCTTGGACAGGCTGTGGTGGGCTGAGATGGGCCGTGGTGGTCCGTGGTGGGCTGGGACGGGCCGTGCTGGGCTAGGACGGGCTGTGGTGAACTGTGGTGGGCTGTGATGGGCCGTGGTGGGCTGGGACGGGCCGTGGTGGGCTGGGACGGGCCGTGGTGGGCTGGGGTGGGCCGTGGTGGGTTGGGACAGGCTGTGGTGGGCTGTGGTGGACTGGGAAGGGCCGTGGTGGGCCGTGGTGTGCTCTGGTGGGCCATGGTGGACCGTGGTTGGCCGTGCTGGGCTAGGACGGGCTGTGATGGGCCGTGGTGGGCTGGGACGGGCCGTGGTGGGCTGGGACGGGATGTGGTGGGCTGGGACGGGCCGTGGTGGGCTGGGACAGGCTGTGGTGCGCTGTGGTGGACTGGGAAGGGCCGTGGTGGGCCGTGGTGTGCTCTGGTGGGCCATGGTGGACCGTGGTTGGCCGTGGTGGGCCGGGACAGGCCGTGGTTAGCCGTGGTGGGCTGAAACAGGGTGGGACGGGCTGTGGTGGGCTGGGACGGGCCGTGGTGGGCTGGGACGGGCTGTGGTGGGCTGGGACGGGCTGTGGTCGTCTGGGACGGGTTGTGGTGAGCTGAGACGGGCCGTGGTGGGCTGAGACGGGCCGTGGTGGGCTGAGACGGGCCGTGGTGGGCTGGGACGGGCTGGTACTTGCTGTGGTGGGCTGTTACGGGCTGTGGTGTGCTGTGAGAGGCTGTGGTGGTCTGGGACGAGCTGGGACGGGCTGTGGTGGGCTGGGACGGGCTGTGGTGGGCTGGGACGGGCTGTGGTGGGCTGGGACGTGCTGTGGTGGGCCGTAGTGGGCTGTGGTGGGCTGGGACGGGCTGTGGTGGTCTGTGACAAGCTCTTGTGGGCTGTGGTGGGCTGGGACGAGCTGTGGTGGGCTCTGGTGGGCTCTGGTGGGCTGGGACGGGCTGTCGTGGGCTGCGACGGGCTGGGACGGGCCGTGGTTGGCTGGGACGGGCCGTGGTGGGCTGGGACGGGCTTGGACGAGCAGGGACAGGCTGAGACGGGCTGGGAGGGGCTGGGACAGGCCGTGGTGGGCTGTGGTGCGCCGTGTTTATCTGGGACGAGCTGTGGTGGGCCATGGCGGGCCGTGGTGGGCTTGGACGGGCCGTGGTTTGCCGTGGTGGGCTGAAACAGGCTGTGGTGACCTGTGGTGGGCTGTGGTGACCGGTGGTGGGCTGTGGTGACCTGTGGTGGGCTGTGGTGGGCTGGGACGGGTTGCGGTGGGCTGGGACGGGTTTCAGTGGGCTGGGATAAGCTGTGTTGGGCTGCGACGGGCTGTGGTAGGCTGGGATGAGCTGTGGAGGGTTGGGACGGGCTGTGGAGGGTTGTGGAGGGCTGTGCTGGGCTTGGACAGGCTGTGGTGGGCTGAGATGGGCCGTGGTGGTCCGTGGTGGGCTGGGACGGGCCGTGCTGGGCTAGGACGGGCTGTGGTGAACTGTGGTGGGCTGTGATGGGCCGTGGTGGGCTGGGACGGGCTGTGTTGGGCGGGGACGGGCTGTGGTGGGCTGGAACGGACTGTGGTGGTCCTGGACGGGCTCTGGTGGGCTGTGGTGGGCTGGGATGGGCTGTGGTGAGCTGGGACGGGCTGGGACGGGCTGTGGGTGGCTGGGACGGGCTGTGGTGGGCTGGGACTTGCTGTGGTGTGCTGTGGTTTGTCCATCAAACAGCTTCTCTGTTTTTCTGTCTCTCAGGCCAACAGTTTTACCGTCTCCTCGGTCTCTGCCCCCTCTTGGCTTCATCGTTTCATTATTAGAAAGAAAGGACAGAATCTGGCCAAAATCACTCAGCAGATGCCAAAGGTATGGGTGAGCTGGTTAGCTTAGCACCCCCGGCGTAGAAAAAGGTTTAGTCCAGATCACTCGTCACGAAAGAGAGAGGTGTATTCTAGCGTGGGTAAACCCAGGGGGAAATGACACAGATCTTTGCTGTTCAAGGGAACCCTCTCTTTTACTGCTGCAAACACTTCTCCTCCTATGTTATTGTCATGGGTTGAGCCCTTCCAAGGAAGCTTTATGTGGTGCTGTTTTGAGAACTGATGTAGTAGGATACCTGGAAATGGCGAGTGCAGCGAGGCTTCTCCCTGGGGAGTTAGACGGTATCTAGATAAAGGCTAAATGAGTAAACTTCTCCAAAGCCCTTGCAGAAACCGGGACGGCACCAGAGCCTTGGGCTCTAGGCACTGCCATATGGCCGAAATTGTTAAGTTTCTGACTTGTAAAATTGTGGGGATTTGGTCTGGGCTTTTTGGGAAGGAGCACATCTCTCAGTGGCAGGGATCGATGGTGTAGGCCTGACCAAAAGCATTGGCCTGGCTTGGATCTTGGCAAATTCTGAAGAGATTCATTGTCCTTCACCTCAAGGTTCACATCAAATTCACTGGAGGAGAGGATAACATCACTTTGGAAGGACCTACAGAAGATGTGCATGTGGCTCAGGAACAGATTGAAGCCGTGCTCAAGGAACTGGTGAGCTGCAGTTACTAGTTCCAGTAAGAAACTGGGGGAAGAAGGGGCAACAGAGCAGAGGTGATGAGGTGTTTGTCACATCCATAGGATGTCTTGGCATGCTTAATCGAACTTGCAGGAGACAAATTGTGTGGCAGGTGGATGACACCCCTTGGTCATCCATAGCATCCTTGAAAAGTCAGCATTAATTTTTTTGGTGCGGAGAAGGAAGGATTCTCTTGGTTATAGCTGGAGAGGCATAGAAGTGAGTCTTTTCGATGTTTCATGAGCACAATGCTCTCTTCTCAAAGCAGAGGAATGCTTGTGCTCTGCTTAAGAGCAGAAGTGCTTGTAGCTGACCGCTGGTGAGTCAGTGCCAATACTGGCAGGAGGCAGTTACTTAGGGCACGAGACAGAAGCGGTGGCCTGTCCTACCTGGCCCTATATAATATAATATATAATAGTGGACATACATACATATATAGATATAGATATAAAAATATAATTCTTTTTAGATCCACGGGATGGATTACGCAATAATCAAGGCTGACCACCAATTCCACCGACACCTCATTGGCAAGAACGCAGCTAAACGGTAAGTGGAGTGCCTTTCTAGTCCTTCCCATGCTCACACTCTTCGTGTTTAGTAGATGGTATCAGGGGCTCTGTAGCTCACCCAGTGTGCTGTCTCCATCACGTTTCCTCTGCTTTCCTGGAGTGGTGGTGGTACAAGGAGAGAAATGGGCCGTGAGGCCTTGCGATGGCTTTAACGTGTGAAAGTACCTTGGGAGCCTGAACAGTAGTGGAATTACTTCTCTGTGCGAATGACATTTTAGCAGCCAGTTGTGGGTGGTGGAAATGTGCTTGGTGAGCTTCTCCCTGTAGAGGAATGAAGGCGGTGGGTTGATTAGCATTGATAACACGCAGCTGTGGCCTTGCCTCAGAGGCAGTGGGTTGATTGACGTGGATGACGTGCAGGTGTAGCTGGTTCCCGCTAAGGGGTTAAATAGCCCTGTGGCTTGTGGGAGAGGGTGTCAGCTGGAGGAGGAGCAGTGTGGTCTGGCCTCTGGAGGAAGGCGCTACAGCACCGGCAGTAGAATATGGCCAACGGTAAAGCCTTGTTGCGGTCTGCTAGTTTGATAGCACTGCAACGTGACCCCAGCCAAGAGTTTGGGGTAGAAAGGAACGATTATCCTCTGCTCTAAATGTGATACTGTTTGGGGAAGAAACACGCCTCGCTCTGACAAGGGAACAATGGGCTCTGTAGATGCCACGGTATTTACTTGGACAGGCTCTCGTGTGGCACAGGTCTGCTCTCAGTGAACTCCAGGGGGAAGAGGCAATTTCCCCTGTCTCAACCCTACCCCGCTGAGCCCTTCCCAGAGGCGGCTTTACTTCTTCAACAGCCTCTGAGCAGTGATAATCAAGGTGCCTTGCTTCCAGGTCTTTGCCTAGCAGACGGCGTCACCACAGTCCTTGCCTCGAAGTGAACAGGATGAAGGATCTGTACAAGGTGTCTGTGCGCATTCCCCCGGACAACGAGAAGAGCAACCCGATCAGAATGGAAGGAGACCCACAGGGGGTCCCACAGGCCAAGAGCGAGCTGCTGGAACTCGCTTCCCGTATGGTGAGTGGGTAGGACGTGATGTTTGGGAGACTGCAGGGTTTGCGCTCTCGTGTTCCCTTGTAACCTTCTGGTGCGAGTGTGTGCCCCTTGCCCACCGAGCACTTGGATCTCATGACAAGTGCAAGTTCCTCTTCACAAATGTCTTCCCCTGTTCCCTCGGGTAGCCTTTCTCTGTCAACGCAGAGTGAATTTGGTCTGGAGAAAAGAGGGACAGTGCTGGCAAGTAAACCGTCGGGCAGCAAACCGCTAAGTCAAAGTAGATGGCTCTCCGGCTGAACACTCAGTGTGCCCTCTGTTCCCATCAGGAAAATGAACACGCTGCGGACCTAATCGTTTTGGGCCGGTATGGGAAGGGATGGGCTGTGGTGGGCCGTGGTGGGCTGGGACAGGTCATGGTGGTCTGAGATGGCCCGTGGTGAACTGTGGTGGGCTGTGGTGGGCCGTGGTGGGCTGGAATGGGCCGTGGTGGGCTGTGGTGTGCCGTTTTGAGCCGGTATGGGAAGGGATGTTCTGGGACAGGTCATGGTTGGCTGGGACAGGTCATGGAGGGCTGAGATGGCCCGTGGTGAACTGTGGTGGGCTCTGGTGGGCCGTGGTGGGCTGGGCTGGGCCGTGGTGGGCCGTGGTGTTCTGGGACAGGCTGTGGTGGGCTGTGATGGGTTCTGGTGAGCTTGAGACGGGCTGTGCTGGGCTGGGACGGGCTCTGGTGGGCTGGGACGGGCTGGGACGGGCTGTGGTGGGCTGGGACGGGCTGTGGTGGGCTGGGACGGGCTGTGGTGGGCTGGGACGGGCTGTGGTGGGCAGGGACGGGCTGTGGTGGGCTTGGACGGGCTGTGGTGTGCTGGGACGGGCTGGGACGGGCTGTGGTGTGCTGGGACGGGCTGGGACGGGCTGGGACGGGCTGTGGTGGGCTGGGACGGGCTGTGGTGGGCTGGGACGGGCTGTGGTGGGCTGGGACGGGCTGTGGTGGGCGGGGACGGGCTGTGGTGGGCGGGGACGGGCTGTGGTGGGCTGGGACGGGCTTTGGTAAGCTATAACGGGCTGTGGTAAGCTGTAACGGGCTGTGGTGGGCGGGGACGGGCTGTGGTGGGCGGGGACGGGCTGGGACGAGCTCTGGTGGGCGGAGACTGGCTGTGGTGGACTGGGACGGGCTGTGGTCGGCGGGGATGGGCTGTGGTGGGCCGTGGTGGTCTGGGACAGGCTGTGGTGGGCTGTGGTGGGTTCTGGTGAGCTTGAGACGGGCTGTGCTGGACTGGGACGGGCTCTGGTTGGCTGGGACGGGCTGTGGTGGGCTGGGACGGGCTGGGACGGGCTGTGGTGGGCAGGGACGGGCTGTGGTGGGCAGGGACGGGCTGTGGTGGGCTTGGACGGGCTGTGGTGTGCTGGGACGGGCTGGGACGGGCTGTGGTGGGCTGGGCCGTGCTGGGACGGGCTGGGCCGTGCTGGGACGGGCTGGGCCGTGCTGGGACGGGCTGTGGTGGGCTGGGACGGGCTGTGGTGGGCTGGGACGGGCTGTGGTGGGCTGGGACGGGCTGTGGTGGGCTGGGACGGGCTAGTGGTGGGCTGGGACGGCCTGTGACGGGCTGGGACGGGCTGTGGTGTGCTGGGACGGCCTGTGGTGGTCTGGGACGGCCTGTGGTGGGCTGGGACGGGCTGTGGTGGGCTGTGGTGTGCTGGGACGGGCTGTGGTGTGCTGGGACGGGCTGTGGTGGTCTGGGACGGGCTGTGGTGGGCTGTGGTGGTCTGGGACGGGCTGTGGTGGGCTGTGGTGGGTTCTGCTGGGCTTGAGACGGGCTGTGGTGGGCTGGGACGGGCTGAGATGAGTTCTGGTTGTCTGGAACGAGCTGGGACGGGCTGTGGTGGGCGGGGACGGGCTGTGGTGGGCTAGGGACGGGCTGTGGTGGGCTAGGGACGGGCTGTGGTGTGCTGGGACGGGCTGTGGTGGGCTGGGACGGGCTGTGGTGGTCTGGAACAGGCTGTGGTGGATTGGGACAAGTTGGGACATGCTGGGACGGTGTGTGGTGGACTGGGATAGTCTGTGGTGGGGCGTGGTGGGCTGCGACGGGCCGTGGTGAACCGTGGTGGGCTGTGGTGGGCCGTGCTGGACCGTTTTGAGCCGGTATGGGAAGGGATGGGCTGTGGTGGGCCGTGGTGGGCTGGGACAGGTCATGGTGGTCTGAGATGGCCCGTGGTGGTCTGTGGTGGGCCGTGGTGGTCTGTGGTGGGCCGTGGTGGTCTGTGGTGGGCCGTGGTGGTCTGGGACAGGCTGTGGTGGGCTTTGGTGGGTTCTGGTGAGCTTGAGATGGGCTGTGGTGGGCTGGGACGGGCTGGGACGGGCTCTGGTGGTCTGGAACGGGCTGTGGTGGGCCAGGACAGGCTGTGGTGGGCGGGGATGAACTGTGGTGGGCGGAGACGGGTTGTGGTGGGCTGGGGCGGTCTGTGGTGGGCTGTGATGGGCTATGGTGGGCTGTGGTGTGCTGGGACGGGCTTTGGAGGGTTGGGACGGGCTGGGACGGGCAGTGGTGGGCTGTGGTGGGTTCTGCTGAGCTTGAGACGGGCTGTGGTGGGCTGGGACGGGCTGAGACAAGTTCTGGTTGTCTGGAACGAGCTGGGACGGGCTGTGGTGGGCGGGGACGGGCTGGGACGGGCCGTGGTGGGCTGGGACGGGCCGTGGTGGGCTGGGACGGGCCATGGTGGGCTGGGACGGGTTGGGATAGGCTGCGGTGGGCCGTGGTGTGCTGTGGTGGGCCGTGGTGGGCTGGGATAGGCTGTGGTGAGCTGAGACGGGCTCTGGAGGTCTGTGGTGGGCTAGGACGGCTTGTGGTGGGCTGGGACGGGCTGTGGTGAACTTTGGTGGGCTGGGGCGGGTTGAGGCGGGCTGTGGTGTGCTGGGACGGCCTGTGGTGGGCTGGGACGGCCTGTGGTGGGCTGGGACGGCCTGTGGTAAGCTGGGACGGCCTGTGGTAAGCTGGGACGGCCTGTGGTTGGCTGGGACGGGCTGTGGTGGGCTGTGGTGTGCTGGGACGGGCTGTGGTGGTCTGGGACGGGCTGTGGTGGGCTGTGGTGGTCTGGGACGGGCTGTGGTGGGCTGTGGCTGGTTCTGCTGGGCTTGAGACGGGCTGTGGTGGGCTGGGACGGGCTGAGATGAGTTCTGGTTGTCTGGAACGAGCTGGGACGGGCTGTGGTGGGCGGGGACGGGCTGTGGTGGGCGGGGACGGGCTGTGGTGGGCTAGGGACGGGCTGTGGTGGGCTAGGGACGGGCTGTGGTGTGCTGGGACGGGCTGTGGTGGGCTGGGACGGGCTGTGGTGGTCTGGAACAGGCTGTGGTGGATTGGGACAAGTTGGGACATGCTGGGACGGTGTGTGGTGGACTGGGATGGTCTGTGGTGGGGCGTGGTGGGCTGCGACGGGCCGTGGTGAACCGTGGTGGGCTGTGGTGGGCCGTGCTGGACCGTTTTGAGCCGGTATGGGAAGGTATGGGCTGTGGTGGGCCGTGGTGGGCTGGGACAGGTCATGGTGGTCTGAGATGGCCCGTGGTGAACTGTGGTGGGCCGTGGTGGTCTGTGGTGGGCCGTGGTGGTCTGTGGTGGGCCGTGGTGGTCTGGGACAGGCTGTGGTGGGCTTTGGTGGGTTCTGGTGAGCTTGAGATGGGCTGTGGTGGGCTGGGACGGGCTGGGACGGGCTCTGGTGGTCTGGAACGGGCTGTGGTGGGCCAGGACAGGCTGTGGTGGGCGGGGATGAACTGTGGTGGGCGGAGACGGGTTGTGGTGGGCTGGGGCGGTCTGTGGTGGGCTGTGATGGGCTATGGTGGGCTGTGGTGTGCTGGGACGGGCTTTGGAGGGTTGGGACGGGCTGGGACGGGCAGTGGTGGGCTGTGGTGGGTTCTGCTGAGCTTGAGACGGGCTGTGGTGGGCTGGGACGGGCTGAGACAAGTTCTGGTTGTCTGGAACGAGCTGGGACGGGCTGTGGTGGGCGGGGACGGGCTGGGACGGGCCGTGGTGGGCTGGGACGGGCTGGGACGGGCCGTGGTGGGCTGGGACGGGCCATGGTGGGCTGGGACGGGTTGGGATAGGCTGCGGTGGGCCGTGGTGTGCTGTGGTGGGCCGTGGTGGGCTGGGATAGGCTGTGGTGAGCTGAGACGGGCTCTGGAGGTCTGTGGTGGGCTAGGACGGCTTGTGGTGGGCTGGGACGGGCTGTGGTGGGCTGGGACGGGCTGTGGTGGGCTGGGACGGGCTGTGGTGGGCTGGGACGGGCTGTGGTGGGCTGGGACGGGCTGTGGTGGGCTGGGACGAGCTGGGAAGGGCTGGGATGGTCTGTGGTGGGCTGGGACGATCTGTGGTGGGCTGTGGTAAGCTGGGACGGGCTGTGGTGGGCTGTGATGGGCTGTGGTGGGCTGTGGTGTGCTGGGACGGGCTGTGGTGGGCCGGGACGGGCCGTGGTGGGCTGTGGTGCGCCTTGTTTATCTGGGACGAGCCATGGTGGGCCATGGCGGGCCGTGGTGGGCTGGGACGGGCCGTAGTTTGCCGTGGTGGGCTGAAACAGGCTGTGGTGACCGGTGGTGGGCTGTGGTGACCTGTGGTGGGCTGTGGTGGGCTGGGACGGGTTGTGGTGGGCTGGGACGGGTTTCGGTGGGCTGGGATAAGCTGTGTTGGGCTGCGACGGGCTGTGGTAGGCTGGGATGAGCTGTGGAGGGTTGGGACGGGCTGTGGAGGGTTGTGGAGGGCTGTGCTGGGCATGGACAGGCTGTGGTGGGCTGAGATGGGCCGTGGTGGTCCGTGGTGGGCTGGGACGGGCCGTGCTGGGCTAGGACGGGCTGTGGTGAACTGTGGTGGGCTGTGATGGGCCGTGGTGGGCTGGGACGGGCCGTGGTGGGCTGGGGTGGGCCGTGGTGGGCTGGGACGGGCCGTGGTGGGCTAGGACGGGCTGTGGTGGGCTGGGACGGGCTGTGGTGGTCTGTGACAAGCTCTTGTGGGCTGTGGTGGGCTGGGACGAGCTGTGGTGGGCTCTGGTGAGCTCTTGTGGGCTGGGACGGGCTGTCGTGGGCTGGGGCGGGTTGGGACGGGCTGGGACTGGCTTTGGTGGGCTGTGGTGGGCTGGGACGGGCCGTGGTGGGCTGAGACGGGCCGTGGTGGGCTGGGACAGGCTCTGGTGGGCTGGGACGGGCTCTGGTGGGCTGGGACGGGCCGTGGTGGGCTGGGACGAGCCGTAGTGGGCTGGGACGGGCCGTGGTGGTTTGTTATGGGCCGTGCTGGGGCGGGTCGGGCCGTGGTGGGCGGGGTCGGGCCGTGGTGGGCGGGGTCGGGCCGTGGTGGGCCGGGACGGGCCGTGGTGGGCCGGGACGGGCCGTGGTGGGCTACGACGGGCCGTGGTGGGCCGTGGTGGTCTGGGACGGGTTGTGGTGGTCTGGGACGGGCCGTGGTGGGCTGGGACGGGCCGTGGTGAGCTGGGACCGGCCGTGGTGGGCTGGGACGGGCCGTGGTGGGCTGGGACGGGCCGTGGTGGGCTGGGACGGGCCGTGGTGAGCTGCGACGGGTTGGGACCGACCGTGGTGAGCTGGGACCAGCCGTGGTGGGCTGGGACGGGCTCTGGTGGGCTGGGACGGGCTCTGGTGGGCTGGGACGGGCTGTCGTGGGCTGGGACGGGTTCTGGTGGGCTGGGACGGGTTCTGGTGGGCTGGGACGGGCTCTGGTGGGCTGGGACAGGCTGTGGTGGGCTGGGACGAGCCGTAGTAGGCCGGGACTGGCCGTGGTGGGTTGTTATGGGCCGTGGTGGGATGGGACGGTCTGTGGTGGGCTGTGGTAGACCGTGGTGGTCTGTGATGGGCTGTGGTAAGCTGGGACGGGATATGGTAAGCTGGGACGGGCTTTCGTGGGCTGGGACAGGCCGTCGTGGGCTGGGACGGGCTGGGACGGGCCGTGGTGGGCCGGGACGGGCCGTGGGGGGCCGGGACGGGCTGTGGTGGGCTGGGACGAACTGTGGTGGTCTGTGGTGGGCTGGGACGGGCTGTGGTGACCTGGGACGGGCCGTGGCGGGTTGGGACGGGCCGTGGCGGGCTGGGACGGGCTGTGGTGGCCTGGGACGGGCCGTGGTGGGCTGGGATGGGCCGTGGTGGGCCGTGGTAAGCTGTGACGGGCCGTTGTGGGCTGGGATGGACTCTGGTGTGGTGGGACGGGCTGCGGTGGGGTGTGGTGGGCTGGGACCGGCTGCGGTGGGCTGTGGTGGGCTGGGACCGCCTGCGGTTAGCTGTGGTGGGTTGTGGTGAGCTGGGACAGGCTGTGGTGGGCTGGAATGGGCTGGGACGGGCTGTGGTCGGTGTGGTGGACTGGGAAGCGCTGTAGTGAGCTGAGACGGGCTGTGGTGGGCTGGGATTTGCTGGGACGGGCTGCGGTGGGCTGGGACGGGCTGCGGTGGGCTGGGGCGGGCTGCGGTGTGCTGGGAAGTGCTGGGACGGTCTGGGATGAGCTGGGACGGGCTGTGGTGGGCGGGGACGGGCTGTGGTGGGCTGGTACGGGCTGTGGCCAGCTGGAGCACGCTGTGGTGGTTTGTGGTGAGCTGGGACGGGCTGCGACGGGCTGTGGTGGGCTGTGGTAAACTGGGACGAGCTGTGTTGGGCTGGGACGGGTGTGTTGGGCTGGGACGGGTGTGTTGGGCTGGGACGGGCTGTGGTGGGCTGGGACGAGCTGTGATGAGCTGAGACGGGCTGTGATGAGCTGAGACGGGCTGTGATGGGCCGTGGTGGGCCGGGACAGGCTCTGGTGGGCTGTGGAGGGCTGGGACGGGCTCTGGTGGGCTGGGACGGACATGGACGCACTGTGGTGGGATGGGACGGGCTGGGACGGGCTGTGGTGGGCTGGGACGGGCTGTGGTGGGCTGGAATGGGCTGCGGTGGGCTGGGACGGGCTGTGGTGGGCTGGGACGGGCTGTGGTGGGCTGGGACGGGCTGTGGTGGGTGGGGACGGGCTGTGGTGGGTGGGGACGGGCTGTGGTGGGCGGGGATGGGCTGTGGTGGGCTGGGACGGGCTGTGGTGGGCAAGGACACACTGTCGCAGGCCGGGACGGGCTGTGGTGGGCTATGGTGAGCTGGGACGGGCTCTGGTGGGCTGAGACGGTCTGTGGTGGGCTGGGACGGGTTCTGGTGGGCTGGGACGGGTTCTGGTGGGCTGGGACGGGCTCTGGTGGGCTGGGACAGGCTGTGGTGGGCTGGGACGAGCCGTAGTAGGCCGGGACGGGCCGTGGTGGGTTGTTATGGGCCGTGGTGGGATGGGACGGTCTGTGGTGGGCTGTGGTAGACCGTGGTGGTCTGTGATGGGCTGTGGTAAGCTGGGACGGGATATGGTAAGCTGGGACGGGCTTTCGTGGGCTGGGACAGGCCGTCGTGGGCTGGGACGGGCTGGGACGGGCCGTGGTGGGCCGGGACGGGCCGTGGGGGGCCGGGACGGGCTGTGGTGGGCTGGGACGAACTGTGGTGGTCTGTGGTGGGCTGGGACGGGCTGTGGTGACCTGGGACGGGCCGTGGCGGGTTGGGACGGGCCGTGGCGGGCTGGGACGGGCTGTGGTGGCCTGGGACGGGCCGTGGTGGGCTGGGATGGGCCGTGGTGGGCCGTGGTAAGCTGTGACGGGCCGTTGTGGGCTGGGATGGACTCTGGTGTGGTGGGACGGGCTGCGGTGGGGTGTGGTGGGCTGGGACCGGCTGCGGTGGGCTGTGGTGGGCTGGGACCGCCTGCGGTTAGCTGTGGTGGGTTGTGGTGAGCTGGGACAGGCTGTGGTGGGCTGGAATGGGCTGGGACGGGCTGTGGTCGGTGTGGTGGACTGGGAAGCGCTGTAGTGAGCTGAGACGGGCTGTGGTGGGCTGGGATTTGCTGGGACGGGCTGCGGTGGGCTGGGACGGGCTGCGGTGGGCTGGGGCGGGCTGCGGTGTGCTGGGAAGTGCTGGGACGGTCTGGGATGAGCTGGGACGGGCTGTGGTGGGCGGGGACGGGCTGTGGTGGGCTGGTACGGGCTGTGGCCAGCTGGAGCACGCTGTGGTGGTTTGTGGTGAGCTGGGACGGGCTGCGACGGGCTGTGGTGGGCTGTGGTAAACTGGGACGGGCTGTGTTGGGCTGGGACGGGCTGTGTTGGGCTGGGACGGGTGTGGTGGGCTGGGACGGGCTGTGGTGGGCTGGGACGAGCTGTGATGAGCTGAGACGGGCTGTGATGAGCTGAGACGGGCTGTGATGAGCTGAGACGGGCTGTGATGGGCCGTGGTGGGCCGGGACAGGCTCTGGTGGGCTGTGGAGGGCTGGGACGGGCTCTGGTGGGCTGGGACGGACATGGACGCACTGTGGTGGGATGGGACGGGCTGGGACGGCCTGTGTCGGGCTGGGAGGGGCTGTGGGGGGCTGGAATGGGCTGCGGTGGGCTGGGACGGGCTGCGGTGGGCTGGGACGGGCTGTGGTGGGCTGGGACGGGCTGTGGTGGGCTGGGACGGGCTGTGGTGGGTGGGGACGGGCTGTGGTGGGTGGGGACGGGCTGTGGTGGGCGGGGATGGGCTGTGGTGGGCTGGGACGGGCTGTGGTGGGCCGGGACACACTGTCGCAGGCCGGGACGGGCTGTGGTGGGCTATGGTGAGCTGGGACGGGCTCTGGTGGGCTGAGACGGTCTGTGGTGGGCTGGGACGGGCTCTGGTGGGCTGGGACGGGCTCTGGTGGGCTGGGACGGGCTCTGGTGGGCTGGGACAGGCTGTGGTGGGCTGGGACGAGCCGTAGTAGGCCGGGACGGGCCGTGGTGGGTTGTTATGGGCCGTGGTGGGATGGGACGGTCTGTGGTGGGCTGTGGTAGACCGTGGTGGTCTGTGATGGGCTGTGGTAAGCTGGGACGGGATATGGTAAGCTGGGACGGGCTTTCGTGGGCTGGGACAGGCCGTCGTGGGCTGGGACGGGCTGGGACGGGCCGTGGTGGGCCGGGACGGGCCGTGGGGGGCCGGGACGGGCTGTGGTGGGCTGGGACGAACTGTGGTGGTCTGTGGTGGGCTGGGACGGGCTGTGGTGACCTGGGACGGGCCGTGGCGGGTTGGGACGGGCCGTGGCGGGCTGGGACTGGCTGTGGTGGCCTGGGACGGGCCGTGGTGGGCTGGGATGGGCCGTGGTGGGCCGTGGTAAGCTGTGACGGGCCGTTGTGGGCTGGGATGGACTCTGGTGTGGTGGGACGGGCTGCGGTGGGGTGTGGTGGGCTGGGACCGGCTGCGGTGGGCTGTGGTGGGCTGGGACCGCCTGCGGTTAGCTGTGGTGGGTTGTGGTGAGCTGGGACAGGCTGTGGTGGGCTGGAATGGGCTGGGACGGGCTGTGGTCGGTGTGGTGGACTGGGAAGCGCTGTAGTGAGCTGAGACGGGCTGTGGTGGGCTGGGATTTGCTGGGACGGGCTGCGGTGGGCTGGGACGGGTGTGGTGGGCTGGGGCGGGCTGCGGTGTGCTGGGAAGTGCTGTGATGAGCTGAGACGGCTGTGATGAGCTGAGACGGGCTGTGATGGGCCGTGGTGGGCCGGGACAGGCTCTGGTGGGCTGTGGAGGGCTGGGACGGGCTCTGGTGGGCTGGGACGGACATGGACGCACTGTGGTGGGATGGGACGGGCTGGGACGGCCTGTGTCGGGCTGGGAGGGGCTGTGGGGGGCTGGGACGGGCTGTGGTGGGCTGGAATGGGCTGCGGTGGGCTGGGACGGGCTGTGGTGGGCTGGGACGGGCTGTGGTGGGCGGGGACGGGCTGTTGTGGGCGGGGATGGGCTGTGGTGGGCTGGGACGGGCTGTGGTGGGCAAGGACACACTGTCGCAGGCCGGGACGGGCTGTGGTGGGCTATGGTGAGCTGGGACGGGCTCTGGTGGGCTGAGACGGGCTGTGGTTGGCCGTGGTGGGCTGGGACGGGCAGTGGTGGGCTGGGACGGACTGTGGTGGGCTGTGGTGGGCCGTGATGGGCTGTGGTGGGCCGGGACGGGCTGGGCCGTGCTGGGACGGGTTGGCATGGGCTCTGACGGGCTGGGACGGGCTGTGGTGGGCTGGGAAGAGCTGTGTTGGGCTGAGGCTGGCTGTGGTGGGCTGGGACGGGCTGTGGTCATCTGGAACGGGCTGTGGGGGGCTGGGACGGGCTGGAACGGGCTGTTGTGGACTGGGACGGGCTGTGGTGGTCTGGGACGGGCTGTTGTGGGCTGGGAAGGGCCGTGGTGGGCTGAGGTGGGCCATGGTGGGCTGCGACAGACCGTGGTTGGCCGGGACGGACCACTGTGGGCCGTGGTAGGCCGGGACGGGCTGTGGTGGGCCGGGAAGGGCTGTGGTGGGCTGGGACGGGCTGTGGTAAGCCGGGACGGGCTGTGGTGGGCCGGGACGGGCTGTGGTGGGCTGACTCGGGCTGTGGTGAGCTGGTTCGGGCCGTGGTGGGTTTGGTCGGGCCGTGGTGGGCTGGGACAGGCCGTGGTGGGCTGGACTGCGCCGTGGTGGGCCGTGGTGGGCTGGGATGGGCCGTGGTGGGCTGTGGTGGGCTGTGGTGGGCCGGGACGGGCCGTAGTGGGCAGGGACAAGTTGTGGTGAGCTTGGACGTGCTGGGACGGTCTGTAGTGGGCTGTGGTGGGCTGGGACAGGCTGTGAAGGGCTTGGACGAGCTGTGGTGGGCTGGGACGTGCTGTGGTGGGCTGGGACGGGCTGTGGTGGGCTGGGACAAGCTGTGGTGAGCTGAGACGGGCTGTGGTGGGTTGGGACCGGCTGTGGTGGGCTCCGACGGGCTCTGGTAGGCTGGGACGGGCTGTGGTGGACTGGGCCGGGCTGTGGTGAGCTGGGACGGGCTCGGACAGGCTGTGGTGGGCTGGGACGGGCTGGGACGAGCTGTGATGGGCTGGGACGGGCTGTGGTGGTCTACGGTAGGGTGTGGTAGGCTGGGACGGGCTGTGGTGGGCTGGGACGGGCTGTGGTGGGCTGCAACGGGCTGTGGTGGGCTGTGACGGGCTGTGGTGGTCCGGGACAGGCCGTGGTGGGCTTTGGTGCACCGTGTTTGGATGGGATGGGCCGTGGTGGGCTGTGGTGAGCTGGGACGGGCTGTGGTGGGCTGTGGTGGGCTGTGGTGGGCTGGGACGGGCTGCGGTGGGCTGTGGTGGGCTTGGACGGGCTGTGGTGGGCTGGGACGGGCTGTGGTTGGCTGTGGTGGGCTGTGGTGGACTGTGGTTGGCTGTGGTGGCCTGTGACAGGCTGTGGTGGGCTGTGGTGGGCTGTGTCGGGCTGTGGTGGGCTGTTGTGGGCTGTGGTGTGCTGGGACGGGCTGGGACGGGCTGTGGTGGGCTGGGACGAGCTGTGGTGGGCTGTGGTGGGTTCTGGTGAGCTTAGACGGGCTGTGGTGGGTTGGGATGGTCTGTGGTGTGTTGTTGTGGGCTGGGATGTGTTGTGTTGGGCTTGGGCGGGCTGTGGTGGGCTGGGACGGGCTGTGGTGGGCTGGGACGGGCTGGGACGGGCTATGCCGGGCTAGGACGGGCTGTGGTGACCTGGGACGGGCTGTGGAGGGCTGGGACGGGCTGTGGTGGGCTCGACGGGCTGTGGTTGGCTGGGACCGTCTGTTTTGGGCTGGGATGGCCTGCGGTGGCCTGTGGTGGGCTGTGGTGGGCTGAAATAGGCTGGGACTGGCTGTGGTGAGCTGAGACGGGCTATGGTGGGCTGGGACGGGCCGTGGTGGGCTGTGGTGGGCTGGGACGGGCCGTGGTGGGCTTTGGTGGGCTGAGACGGGCTGGGGCGGGCTGTGGTGGGCTGGGACGGGCTGTGGTGAGCTGGGACGATCTGGAGCGGGCTGTGGTGGGCTGGGACAGGCTGTGGTAGGACAGGGACGGGCTGTGGTGGGTTATGGGGGGCTGGGACGGGCTTTGGTGGGCTGGGACGGGCCGTGGTGGGCCGGGACGGGCCGTGGTGGGCCGGGACGGGCTGTGGTGGGCTGGGACGGTCTGGGACGGGCTGTGGTGGGCCGGGACGGGCTGGGACGGGCTGGGACGAGCTGTGGTGGGCTGGGACGGGCTGTGGTGGGCTGGGACGGACTCTGGTGTGCTGGGACGGGCTGGGACGGGCTGTGGTGGGAGGAGACAAGCTGTGGTGGGCGGGGACGGGCTGTGGTGGGCTGGGACGGGCTGTGGTGGGCTTGGACGGGCTTTGGTGGGCTGTGACGGGCAGTGGTGGGCTGGGACGGGCTGTGGTGGGCCGTGGCGGGCTGTATTGGGACGGGCTGGGACAGGTTGTGGTGGGATGGGATAAGCTGTGGTGGGCTGGGACGGGCTGTGGTGTGCTGGGACGGGCTGTGGTGTTCTGGGACAGGCTGGGACGGGCTGGGACGGGCTGTGGTGGGCGGTGACAGGCTGTGGTGGGCTGGGATGGGTTCTGGGTGGCTGTGGTGATCTCTGGTGTGCTGTGGTGGTCTGTGGTGGCCTCTGGTGGGCTCTGGTGGTCTGGAACGGGCTGTGGTGGGCTGGGACGGGCTGGGACGGGCTGTGGTGGGCTGGGACGGGCTGGGACGGGCTGTGGTGTTCTGGGACGGGCTGTGGTAAGCTGTAACGGGCTGTGGTGGACTGGGACGGGCCGTGGTGGGCTGGGGCGGGCCGTGGTGGGCTGGGACGGGCTTTGGTGGGCTGGGACGGGCCATGGTGGGCCGGGACGGGCCGTGGTGGGCCGGGACGGGCTGTGGTGGGCTGGGACGGTCTGGGACGGGCTGTGGTGGGCCGGGACGGGCTGTGGTGTGCTGGGACGGGCTGGGACGGGCTGGGACGAGCTGTGGTGGGCTGGGACGGGCTGTGGTGGGCTGGGACGGACTGTGGTGTGCTGGGACGGGCTGTGGTGTTCTGGGATGGGCTGGGACGGGCTGTGGTGGGCGGGGACGGGCTGTGGTGGGCTGGGACGGGCTGTGGTGGGCTGGGACGGGCTGTGGTGGGCCGTAGTGGGCTGTGGTGGGCTGGGACGGGCTGTGGTGGTCTGTGACAAGCTCTTGTGGGCTGTGGTGGGCTGGGACGAGCTGTGGTGGGCTCTGGTGGGCTGGGACGGGCTGTCGTGGGCTGGGACGGGCTGTCATGGGCTGGGACGGGCTGGGACGGGCCGTGGTGGGCTGTGACGGGCCGTGGTGGGCTGGTACAGGCCGTGCTGGGCTGGGACGGGTTGGTATAGGCTGCGGTGGGCCGTGGTGTGCTGTGGTGGGCCGTGGTGGGCTGGGATAGGCTGTGGTGAGCTGAGATGTGCTCTGGAGGGCTGTGGTGGGCTGGGACGGCTTGTGGTGGGTGGGGACGAGCTGTGGTGGGCTTTCGTGGGCCGTGGTGGGCTGGGACGGGCCGTGGTGGGCTGGGACGGGCCGTGGTGGGCTGGGACGGGCTGTGGTGGGCTGCAGTGAGTATGGACGGGCTGTGGTGGGCTGGGACAGGCTGTGGTGGGCCGTGGTGGGCTGGGACGGGCCGCGGTGGGCTGGGACGAGCCGCGGTGGGCTGGGACGGGCCGTGGTGGGCTGGGACGGGCCGTGGTGGAATGGGATGGGCTGTGGTGGGATGGGACGGGCTGTGGTGGGCTGGGACGGGCTGTGATGGGCGCGGACGGGCTGGGATGGTCTGTGGTGTGCTGGGACGAGCTGTGGTGGGTTGTGGAGAGCTGGGATGGGCTGTGACGGCCTGTGGTGGGCTGCGACGGGCTCTGGTGGTCTGGGACGAGCTGGGACGGGCTGGGACGGGCTGCGGTGGGCTGGGACGGGCTGCGGTGGGCTGGGACGAGCTGTGGTGGCTGGGACGGGCTGTGGTGTGCTGGGACGGGCTGTGGTGGGCTGGGACGGGTTGTGGTGGGCGGGGACAGTTTGTGTTGGGCGGGGACGGGCTGTGGTGGGCTGTGGTGGGCTGTGGTGAGCTGGGACGGGCTGTGGTGGGCTGTGGTGGGCTGTGGTGGGCTGGGACGGGCTGCGGTGGGCTGTGGTGGGCTTGGACGGGCTGTGGTGGGCTGGGACGGGCTGTGGTTGGCTGTGGTGGGCTGTGGTGGACTGTGGTTGGCTGTGGTGGCCTGTGACAGGCTGCGGTGGGCTGTGGTGGGCTGTGTCGGGCTGTGGTGGGCTGTGGTGGGCTGTTGTGGGCTGTGGTGTGCTGGGACGGGCTGGGACGGGCTGTGGTGGGCTGGGACGAGCTGTGGTGGGCTGTGGTGGGTTCTGGTGAGCTTAGACGGGCTGTGGTGGGTTGGGACGGTCTGTGGTGTGTTGTTGTGGGCTGGGATGGGTTGTGTTGGGCTTGGGCGGGCTGTGGTGGGCTGGGACGGGCTGTGGTGGGCTGGGACGGGCTTTGGTGGGCTGGGACGGGCTGGGACGGGCTATGCCGGGCTAGGACGGGCTGTGGTGACCTGGGACGGGCTGTGGAGGGCTGGGACGGGCTGTGGTGGGCTCGACGGGCTGTGGTTGGCTGGGACCGTCTGTTTTGGGCTGGGATGGCCTGCGGTGGCCTGTGGTGGGCTGAAATAGGCTGGGACAGGCTCTGGTGGCTGGGACGGGCCGTGGTGGGCTGGGACGGGCCGTGGTGGGCTGTGGTGGGCTGGGACGGGCTGTGGTGGGCTTTGGTGGGCTGAGACGGGCTGGGGCGGGCTGTGGTGGGCTGGGACGGGCTGTGGTGAGCTGGGACGATCTGGAGCGGGCTGTGGTGGGCTGGGACAGGCTGTGGTAGGACAGGGACGGGCTGTGGTGGGTTATGGGGGGCTGGGACGGGCTTTGGTGGGCTGGGACGGGCCGTGGTGGGCCGGGACGGGCCGTGGTGGGCCGGGACGGGCTGTGGTGGGCTGGGACGGGCTGGGACGGGCTGTGGTGGGCCGGGACGGGCTGGGACGAGCTGTGGTGGGCTGGGACGGGCTGTGGTGGGCTGGGACGGACTCTGGTGTGCTGGGACGGGCTGGGACGGGCTGTGGTGGGAGGAGACAAGCTGTGGTGGGCGGGGACGGGCTGTGGTGGGCTGGGACGGGCTGTGGTGGACTGGGACGGGCTGTGGTGGGCCGTAGTGGGCTGTGGTGGGCTGGGACGGGCTGTGGTGGTCTGTGACAAGCTCTTGTGGGCTGTGGTGGGCTGGCCGAGCTGTGGTGGGCTCTGGTGGGCTGGGACGGGCTGTCGTGGGCTGGGACGGGCTGTCATGGGCTGGGACGGGCTGGGACGGGCCGTGGTGGGCTGGTACAGGCCGTGGTGGGCTGGGACGGGTTGGGATAGGCTGCGGTGGGCCGTGGTGTGCTGTGGTGGGCCGTGGTGGGCTGGGATAGGCTGTGGTGAGCTGAGATGTGCTCTGGAGGGCTGTGGTGGGCTGGGACGGCTTGTGGTGGGTGGGGACGAGCTGTGGTGGGCTTTCGTGGGCTGTGGTGGGCTTTCGTGGGCCGTGGTGGGCTGGGACGAGCCGCGGTGGGCTGGGACGGGCCGTGGTGGAATGGGATGGGCTGTGGTGGGATGGGACGGGCTGTGGTGGGCTGCGGTGGGCTGGGACGGGCTGTGATGGGCGCGGACGGGCTGGGATGGTCTGTGGTGTGCTGGGACGAGCTGTGGTGGGTTGTGGAGAGCTGGGATGGGCTGTGACGGCCTGTGGTGGGCTGCGACGGGCTCTGGTGGTCTGGGACGAGCTGGGACGGGCTGGGACGGGCTGCGGTGGGCTGGGACGGGCTGCGGTGGGCTGGGACGAGCTGTGGTGGCTGGGACGGGTTGTGGTGGGCGGGGACAGTTTGTGTTGGGCGGGGACGGGCTGTGGTGGGCTGTGGTGGGCTGTGGTGAGCTGGGACGGGCTGTGGTGGGCTGTGGTGGGCTGTGGTGGGCTGGGACGGGCTGCGGTGGGCTGTGGTGGGCTTGGACGGGCTGTGGTGGGCTGGGACGGGCTGTGGTTGGCTGTGGTGGGCTGTGGTGGACTGTGGTTGGCTGTGGTGGCCTGTGACAGGCTGTGGTGGGCTGTGGTGGGCTGTGTCGGGCTGTGGTGGGCTGTGTCGGGCTGTGGTGGGCTGTTGTGGGCTGTGGTGTGCTGGGACGGGCTGGGACGGGCTGTGGTGGGCTGGGACGAGCTGTGGTGGGCTGTGGTGGGTTCTGGTGAGCTTAGACGGGCTGTGGTGGGTTGGGACGGTCTGTGGTGTGTTGTTGTGGGCTGGGATGGGTTGTGTTGGGCTTGGGCGGGCTGTGGTGGGCTGGGACGGGCTGTGGTGGGCTGGGACGGGCTTTGGTGGGCTGGGACGGGCTGGGACGGGCTATGCCGGGCTAGGACGGGCTGTCGTGACCTGGGACGGGCTGTGGAGGGCTGGGACGGGCTGTGGTGGGCTCGACGGGCTGTGGTTGGCTGGGACCGTCTGTTTTGGGCTGGGATGGCCTGCGGTGGCCTGTGGTGGGCTGTGGTGGGCTGAAATAGGCTGGGACAGGCTCTGGTGGCTGGGACGGGCCGTGGTGGGCTGGGACGGGCCGTGGTGGGCTGTGGTGGGCTGGGACGGGCCGTGGTGGGCTTTGGTGGGCTGAGACAGGCTGGGGCGGGCTGTGGTGGGCTGGGACGGGCTGTGGTGAGCTGGGACGGTCTGGAGCGGGCTGTGGTGGGCTGGGACAGGCTGTGGTAGGACAGGGACGGGCTGTGGTGGGTTATGGGGGGCTGGGACGGGCTTTGGTGGGCTGGGACGGGCCGTGGTGGGCTGGGACGGGCCGTGGTGGGCTGGGACGGGCTGTGGTGGGCTGTAGTGGGCTGGGACAAGCTGTGGTGGGCTGGGACAGGCTTTGATGAGCTGGGACAGGCTGTGGTGGCCTGGTACGGGCTGTGGTGGGCTGGGACAGGTTGTGGTGGTCTCGGACGGCCTGTTGTTGTCTGGGACGGCCTGTGGTGGTCTGGGACGGCTTGTGGTGGTCTGGGACGGCCTGTGGTGTTCTGGGACGGGCTGTGGTGAGCTGGGACGGGCTGTGGTGAGCTGGGACGGGCTGTGGTGAGCTGGGACGGGCTGTGGTGAGCTGGGACGTGCTGTGTTGAGGTGGGACGGGCTGTGGTGAGGTGGGACGGGCCGTGGTGAGGTGGGACGGGCTGCTTACGGGCTGCGACGGGCTGTGGTGGGCTGTGACGGGCTGCGGTGGGCTGCGACGGGCTGTGATGGGCTGCCGTGGGCTGGGACAGGCTGCCGTGGGCTGGGACGGGTTGCCGTGGGCTGGGACGGGCTGGGACGGGCTGCGGTAGTCTGGGACGGACTGGGACGGGCCGCGGTGGGCTGCGACGGGCCGCGGTGGGCTGCGACGGGCCGTGGTGGGCTGCGACGGGCCGTGGTGGGCTGCGACGGGCCGTGGTGGGCTGCGACGGGCCGTGGTGGGCTGCGACGGGCCGTGGTGGGCTGGGACAGGCCGTGGTGGGCTGGGTCGGGCTGTGGTGGCTGTAGTGGGCTGTGGTGGGCCGCGGTGGGCCGGGACGGGCCGTGTTGGGCTGTGGTGCGCCGTGTTTAGCTGGGACGGGCCGTGGTGTTCTGTGATGGGCCATGGCGGGCCGTGGTTGGCCGTGGTGGGCCGGAACGGGCCGTGGTTAGCCGTGGTGGGCTGAAACAGGCTGGGACGGACTCTGGTGTGGTGGGATGGGCTGCGGTGGGCTGCGACGGGCTGGTACTTGATGTGGTGGGCTGGGACGGACTGGGACGGGCTGTGACGGGCTAGTGGTGGTCTGGGACGAGCTGGGAAAAGCTGTGGGGGGCTGAGACGGGCTGTGGTGGTCTGGGACGGGCTGTGGTGGTCTGGGACGGGCTGTGGGGGGCTGGTATGGGCTGTGGTGGGCTGTGGTTGTCTGGTACGGGCTGTGGTGGGCTGGGACGGGCTGTGGAGGGCTGTGGTGGGCTGGGACGGGCTGTGGTGGGCCGTGGTGGGCTCTGGCAGGGCGGGGTGGGCCGTGGTAGGCCGTGGTGGGCCGTGGGGGGCCGTGGTGGGCTGCAGTGGGTTGGGACGGGCTGTGGTGGAATGGGATAAGCTGTGGTGGGCTGGGACAGTCTATGGTGGGCTGTGGTGGGATGGGAAAAGCTGTGGTGGGCTGTGGTGGGCTGGGACCGTGTTTGATGTGTTGGGACGGGCTGTGGTGGGCTGTGGTGGGCTGGTACGGGCTGTGGCGGTCTTGGATGGGCTGTGGCGTGCCAAGATGGGCTGTGGCGGTCTGGGACGGCTGTGGTGGGTTGTGGCAGGCTGTGGTGGGCCGTGGCGGGCCTTGGTGGGCCGTGGCGGGCCGGGCAGTGGTGGGCTGTGGTGGGCCTTGGCGGGCTGTGGAGGGCTGTGGAGGGCTGTGGTGGGCTGTGACGGGCAGTGGTGGGCTGGGACGGGCTGTGGTGGGCTGGGACGGACTGTGGTGTGCTGGGACGGGCTGTGGTGTTCTGGGACGGGCTGGGACGGGCTGTGGTGGGCGGTGACGGGCTGTGGTGGGCTGGGATGGGTTCTGGGGGGCTGTGGTGGGCTGTGGTGTGCTGTGGTGGCCTGTGGTGGGCTCTGGTGGGCTCTGGTGGTCTGGAACGGGCTGTGGTGGGCTGGGACGGGCTGGGACGGGCTGTGGTGGGCTGGGACGGGCTGGGACGGGCTGTGGTGTGCTGGGACAAGCTGTGGTAAGCTGTAACGGGCTGTGGTGGACTGGGACGGGCTGTGGTGGACTGGGACGGGCCGTGGTGGGCTGGGACGGGACCGTGGTGGGGCTGGGATGGGCCGTGGTGGGCTGGGGCGGGCCGTGGTGGGCTGGGACGGTCTGTGGTGGGCTGGGACGGGCCGTGGTGGGCCGGGCCGGGCCGTGGTGGGCCGGGACGGGCTGTGGTGTGCTGGGACGGGCTGGGACGGGCTGGGACGGGCTGTGGTGGGCTGGGACGGGCTGTGGTGTGCTGGGACGGGCTGTGGTGTGCTGGGACGGGCTGGGACGAGCTGTGGTGGGCTGTGGTGGGCGGGGACGGGCTGTGGTGGGCTGGGACGGGCTGTGGTGGGCCGTAGTGGGCTGTGGTGGGCTGGGACGGGCTGTGGTGGTCTGTGACAAGCTCTTGTGGGCTGTGGTGGGCTGGGACGAGCTGTGGTGGGCTCTGGTGGGCTGGGACGGGCTGTCGTGGGCTGGGACGGGCTGTCATGGGCTGGGACGGGCTGGGACGGGGCCGTGGTGGGCTGGGACGGGCCGTGGTGGGCTGGTACAGGCCGTGGTGGGCTGGGACGGGTTGGGATAGGCTGCGGTGGGCCGTGGTGTGCTGTGGTGGGCCGTGGTGGGCTGGGATAGGCTGTGGTGAGCTGAGATGTGCTCTAGAGGGCTGTGGTGGGCTGGGACGGCTTGTGGTGGGCGGGGACGAGCTGTGGTGGGCTTTCGTGGGCTGTGGTGGGCTTTCGTGGGCTGTGGTGGGCTGGGACGGGCTGTGGTGGGCTGGGACGGGCTGTGGTGGGCTGGGCCAGGCCGTGGTGGGCTGGGACGGGCTGTGGTGGGCTGCAGTGAGTAGGGACGGGCTGTGGTGGGCTTGGACAGGCTGTGGTGGGCCGTGGTGGGCTGGGACGGGCCACGGTGAGCTGGGATGAGCCGCGGTGGGCTGGGACGGGCCGTGGTGGGCTGGGACGGGCTGTGGTGGAATGGGATGGGCTGTGGTGGGATGGGACGGGCTGTGGTGGGCTGCGGTGGGCTGGGACGGGCTGTGATGGGCGCGGACGGGCTGGGATGGTCTGTGGTGTGCTGGGACGAGCTGTGGTGGGTTGTGGAGAGCTGGGATGGGCTGTGACGGCCTGTGGTGGGCTGCGACGGGCTCTGGTGGTCTGGGACGAGCTGGGACGGGCTGGGACGGGCTGCGGTGGGCTGGGACGGGCTGCGGTGGGCTGGGACGGGCTGTGGTGGCTGGGACAGGCTGTGGTGTGCTGGGACGGGCTGTGGTGGGCTGGGACGGGTTGTGGTGGGCGGGGACAGTTTGTGTTGGGCGGGGACGGGCTGTGGTGGGCTGTGGAAGGCTGGGACGGGCTGTGGTGGGCTGTGGTGAGCTGTGGTGAGCTGGGACGGGCTGTGGTGGGCTGGGACGGGCTGTGGTGGGCTGTGGAAGGCTGGGACGGGCTGCGGTGGCCTCTGGTGGGCTGCGGTGGGCTGGGACGGGCTGTGGTGTGTTGGGACAGGCTGGGACGGGCTGGGACGGGCAGTGGTGGCCTGGGACGGGCAGTGGTGGGCTGGGACGGGCAGTGGTGGGCTGGGACGGGCTGTGGTGGGCTGGGACGGTCTGGTGTGGGCTGTGGTAAGCTGGGACAGGCTGTGGTGGGCTGGGACGGGCTGTGGTGGGCTGTGGTGTGCTGGGACGGGCTTTGGAGGGTTGGGACGGGCTGGGACGGGCTGGGACGGGCAGTGGTGGGCTGGGACGGGCCGTGGTGGGCTGGGACGGTCTATGGTGGGCTGTGGTAAGCTGGGACGGGCTGTGGTGGGCTGTGGTGGGCTGTGGTGTGCTGGGACGGGTTGCGGTGGGCTGGGACGGGTTTCGGTGGGCTAGGACGGGCTGCGGTGGGCTGGGACGGGCTGCGGTGGGCTGGGATAAGCTGTGTTGGGCTGCGACGGGCTGTGGTAGGCTGGGATGAGCTGTGGAGGGTTGGGACGGGCTGTGGAGGGTTGTGGAGGGCTGTGCTGGGCTTGGACAGGCTGTGGTGGGCTGAGATGGGCCGTGGTGGTCCGTGGTGGGCTGGGACGGGCCGTGCTTGGCTAGGACGGGCTGTGGTGAACTGTGGTGGGCTGTGATGGGCCGTGGTGGGCTGGGACGGGCCGTGGTGGGCTGGGACGGGCCGTGGTGGGCTGGGACGGGCCGTGGTGGGCTGGGACGGGCCGTGGTGGGCTGGGACAGGCTGTGGTGGGCTGTGGTGGACTGAGAAGGGCCGTGGTGGGCCGTGGTGTGCTCTGGTGGGCCATGGTGGACCGTGGTTGGCCGTGGTGGGCCGGGACAGGCTGGGACGGGCTGTGGTGGGCTGGGACGGGCTGTGGTGGGCTGGGACGGGCTGTGGTCGTCTGGGACGGGTTGTGGTGAGCTGAGACGGGCCGTGGTGGGCTGGGACGGGCTGTAGTGGGCTGTGGTGGGCTGGGACGGGCTGTGGTCGTCTGGGACGGGTTGTGGTGAGCTGAGACGGGCCGTGGTGGGCTGAGACGGGCTGGTACTTGCTGTGGTGCGCTGTTACGGGGTGTGGAGTGCTGTGAGAGGCTGTGGTGGTCTGGGACGAGCTGGGACGGGCTGTGGTGGGCTGGGACGGGCTGCGGTGGGCTGGGACGGGCTGTGGTGGGCCGTAGTGTGCTGTGGTGGGCTGGGACGGGCTGTGGTGAACTGTGGTGGGCTGTGATGGGCCGTGGTGGGCTGGGACGGGCCGTGGTGGGCTGGGACGGGCCGTGGTGGGCTGGGGTGGGCCGTGGTGGGCTGTGGCGGGCCGTGGTGGGCTGTGGTGGAGTGGGAAGGGCCGTGGTGGGCCGTGGTGTGCTCTGGTGGGCCATGGTGGACCGTGGTTGGCCGTGGTGGGCCGGGACAGGCCGTGGTTAGCCGTGCTGGGCTGAAACAGGCTGGGACGGGCTCTGGTGGGCTGGGACGGGCTGTGGTCGTCTGGGACGGGTTGTGGTGAGCTGAGACGGGCCGTGGTGGGCTGAGACGGGCCGTGGTGGGCTGAGACGGGCCGTGGTGGGCTGGGACGGGCTGGTACTTGCTGTGGTGGGCTGTTACGGGCTGTGGTGGGCTGGGACGGGCTGTGGTGGGCTGGGACGGGCTGTGGTGGGCCGTAGTGGGCTGTGGTGGGCTGGGACGGGCTGTGGTGGTCTGTGACAAGCTCTTGTGGGCTGTGGTGGGCTGGGACGAGCTGTGGTGGGCTCTGGTGGGCTCTGGTGGGCTGGGACGGACTGTCGTGGGCTGGGACGGGCTGTCGTGGGCTGGGACGTGCTGGGACGGGCCGTGGTGGGCTGGGACGGGCCGTGGTGGGCTGGGACGGGCCGTGGTGGGCTGGGACGGGTTGGGATAGGCTGCGGTGTGCTGGGACAGGCTGTGGTGGGTTGTGGTGAGCTGAGACGGGCTGTGGTGAAATTGGACGGGCTGTGGTGGGCTGTGGTGTGCTGGGACATGCTGTGGTGAACTGGGAAGGGCTCTGTTGGTCTGGAATGGGCTGTGGCGGGCTGGGACGGGCTGTGGTGGGCTGGGACAGGCTCTGGTGCGCTGTGGTGGGCTGTGGTGTGCTATGGTGCGCTGTGGTGGGTTGTGGTGAGCTAGAACGGGTTGTAGTGGGCTGGGACGGACTATAGTGGGCTGGAACGGGATTGTGGTGGGCTGGGACGGGCTCTGATGCTCTGCGGCGGCCGTGGTGGGCTGGGACGGGCTGTGGTGGGCTGGGACGGGCTGGGAAGGGCTGTGGTGGGTTGTGGTGAGCTGGGACGACCTCTGGTGGGCTGGGACGGGCTGTGGTGGGCTGTGGTGAGCTGGGACGGGCTCTGGTGGGTTGGCACGGGGCGTGGTGGGCTGTGGTGGGCTGGGACGGGCTGTGGTGGGCTGGGACGGGCTGTGGTGGGCTGGGACGGGCTCTGGTGGTCTGGGACATACTGTGGTGGGCTGGGACGGGCTGGGACGGGCTGTGGTGCTCTGTGGTGGGCTGGGACGTGCCGTGGTGGACCGTGGTGGGCTTGGATGGGCCGTGGTGGGCTTGGATGGGCCGTGGTGGGCTGTGGTCTGCCGTGGTGGGCTGTAGTCGGCCGTGGTGGGCCGTGGTGGGCTGTGGTGGGCCGTGGTGGGCTGGGACGGGCCGTGGTTGGCTGGGACGGGCCGTGGTTGGCTGGGACGGGCTGTGGTGGGCTGTGGTGTGATGGGACGGGCTGTGGTGGGCTGGGATCGGCTGGGATAGGCTGTGGTTGGTTATGGTGGGCTGGGAAGAGCTGTGGTGGTCTGGGACAAGCTGTGGTGGGCTGTGGTGGGCTGGGACGGGCTGTGACGGGCTGTGGTGGGTTGTGGTGAGCTGGGACGACCTCTGGTGGGCTAGGACGGGCTGTGACAGGCTGTGGTGGGCTGTGGTAGCTGGGACGGGCTCAGGTGGGTTGGGGCAGGCTGTGGTGCGCTGTGGTTGGCTGGGACGGGCTGTGGTGGGCGGGGACGGGGTTTGGTGGGTTAGTGGTGGGCTGGGACGACCTCTTGTGGTCTGGGACGGGCTGTGGTGGGCTGTGGTGAGCTGGGACGGGCTGTGGTGGGTTGGCACGGGGCGTGGTGGGCTGTGGTGGGCTGGGACGGGCTGTGGTGGGCTGGGACGGGCTCTGGTGGTCTGGGACATACTGTGGTGGGCTGGGACGGGCTGGGACGGGCTGTGGTGGGCTGTGGTGGGCTGGGACGTGCCGTGGTGGACCATGGTGGGCTTGGATGGGCCGTGGTGGGCTTGGATGGGCCGTGGTGGGCTGTGGTCTGCCGTGGTGGGCTGTAGTCGGCCGTGGTGGGCCGTGGTGGGCTGTGGTGGGCCGTGCTGGGCTGGGACGGGCCGTGGTTGGCTGGGACAGGCCGTGGTTGGCTGGGACGGGCTGTGGTGGGCTGTGGTGTGATGGGACAGGCTGTGGTGGGCTGGGATCGGCTGGGATAGGCTGTGGTTGGTTATGGTGGGCTGGGAAGAGCTGTGGTGGTCTGGGACAAGCTGTAGTGGGCTGAGGTGGGCTGTGGTGGGCTTCATGGGCTGTGGTGGGCTGTGGTGGTCTGTGGTGGCCTGGGACGTGCTGTGGTGGGCTGGGACGGGCTGTGGTGGGCTGTGGTGGGTTGGGACACGCTGTGGTGGGTAGGGACGGGCTGTGGTGGGCTGTGGTGTGTTGTGACGGGTTGGCACGGGCTGGGACGGGCCGTGGTGGGCTGGGATGGGCTGCGGTGGGCTGTGGTGGGCTGTGGTGGGCTGGGACGGGCTGTGGTGGCTTGGGACGGGCAGTGGTGGGCTGGGACGGGCAGTGGTGGGCTGGGACGGGCAGTGGTGGGCTGGGACGGGCTGTGGTGGGCTGGGACGGGCTGTGGTGGGCTGGGACGGGCTGGTGTGGGCTGTGGTAAGCTGGGACAGGCTGTGGTGGGCTGTGATGGGCTGTGGTGGGCTGTGGTGTGCTGGGACGGGCTTTGGAGGGTTGGGACGGGCTGGGACGGGCTGGGACGGGCAGTGGTGGGCTGGGACGGGCTGTGGTGGGCTGGGACGGTCTGTGGTGGGCTGGGACAGTCTGTGGTGGGCTGTGGTAAGCTGGGACGGGCTGTGGTGGGCTGGGACGGGCTGTGGTGGGCTGTGGTAAGCTGGGACGGTCTGGTGTGGGCCGGGACGGGCCGTGGTGGGCTGTGGTGCGCCTTGTTTATCTGGGACGAGCTGTGGTGGGCCATGGCGGGCCGTGGTGGGCTGGGACGGGCCGTGGTTTGCCGTGGTGGGCTGAAACAGGCTGTGGTGACCGGTGGTGGGCTGTGGTGACCGGTGGTGGGCTGTGGTGACCTGTGGTGGTCTGTGGTGGGCTGGGACAGGTTGCGGTGGGCTGGGACGGGTTTCGGTGGGCTAGGACGGGCTGCGGTGGGCTGGGACGGGCTGCGGTGGGCTGGGATAAGCTGTGTTGGGCTGCGACGGGCTGTGGTAGGCTGGGATGAGCTGTGGAGGGTTGGGACGGGCTGTGGAGGGTTGTGGAGGGCTGTGCTGGGCTTGGACAGGCTGTGGTGGGCTGAGATGGGCCGTGGTGGTCCGTGGTGGGCTGGGACGGGCCGTGCTGGGCTAGGACGGGCTGTGGTGAACTGTGGTGGGCTGTGATGGGCCGTGGTGGGCTGGGACGGGCCGTGGTGGGGTGCGACGGGCCGTGGTGGGCTGGGACGGGCCGTGGTGGGCTGGGACAGGCTGTGGTGGGCTGTGGTGGACTGGGAAGGGCCGTGGTGGGCCGTGGTGTGCTCTGGTGGGCCATGGTGGACCGTGGTTGGCCGTGGTGGGCCGGGACAGGCCGTGGTTAGCCGTGGTGGGCTGAAACAGGCTGGGACGGGCTCTGGTGGGCTGGGACGGGATGTGGTGGGCTGGGACGGGCCGTGGTGGGCTGGGACGGGCTGTGGTGGGCTGTGGTGGGCTGGGACGGGCTGTGGTCGTCTGGGACGGGTTGTGGTGAGCTGAGACGGGCCGTGGTGGGCTGAGACGGGCCGTGGTGGGCTGGGACGGGCTGGTACTTGCTGTGGTGGGCTGTTACGGGCTGTGATGTGCTGTGAGAGGCTGTGGTGGTCTGGGACGAGCTGGGACGGGCTGTGGTGGGCTGGGACGGGCTGTGGTGGGCTGGGACGGGCTGTGGTGGGCCGTAGTGGGCTGTGGTGGGCTGGGACGGGCTGTGGTGGTCTGTGACAAGCTCTTGTGGGCTGTGGTGGGCTGGGACGAGCTGTGGTGGGCTCTGGTGGGCTCTGGTGGGCTGGGACGGGCTGTCGTGGGCTGGGACGGGCTGGGACGGGCCGTGGTGGGCTGGGACGGGCCGTGGTGGGCTGGGACGGGCCGTGGTGGGCTGGGACGAGTTGGGATAGGCTGCGGTGGGCCGTGGTGTGCTGTGGTGGGCCGTGGTGGGCTGGGATAGGCTGTGGTGAGCTGAGACGGGCTCTGGAGGTCTGTGGTGGGCTAGGACGGCTTGTGGTGGGCTGGGACGGGCTGTGGTGGGCCGTGGTGGGCTGTGGTGGGCTTTTGTGGGCCGTGGTGGGCTGGGACGGGCTGTGGTGGGCTGGGACGGGCTGCGGTGGGTTGTGGAGAGCTGGGACGGGCTGTGACGGGCTGTGGTGGGCTGCGACGGGCTCTGGGGGTCTGGGACAGGCTTGGACGAGCTGGGACAGGCTGTGGTGGGCTTAAAACGGGCTGGGAGGGGCTGGGACGGTCTGTGGTGGGCTGGGATGGTCTGTGGTGGGCTGTGGTAAGCTGGGACGGGCTGTGGTGGGCTGTGATGGGCTGTGGTGGGCTGTGGTGTGCTGGGACGGGCTGTGGTGGGCCGGGACGGGCCGTGGTGGGCTGTGCTGCGCCTTGTTTATCTGGGACGAGCTGTGGTGGGCCATGGCGGGCCGTGGTGGGCTGGGACGGGCCGTGGTTTGCCGTGGTGGGCTGAAACAGGCTGTGGTGACCTTTGTTGGGCTGTGGTGACCGGTGGTGGGCTGTGGTGACCTGTGGTGGGCTGTGGTAGGCTGGGTAGGGCTGCGGTGGGCTGGGACGGGTTGCGGTGGGCTGGGATAAGCTGTGTTGGGCTGTGACGGGCTGTGGTAGGCTGGGATGAGCTGTGGAGGGTTGGGACGGGCTGTGGAGGGTTGTGGAGGGCTGTGCTGGGCTTGGACAGGCTGTGGTGGGCTGAGATGGGCCGTGGTGGTCCGTGGTGGGCTGGGACGGGCCGTGCTGGGCTAGGACGGGCTGTGGTGAACTGTGGTGGGCTGTGATGGGCCGTGGTGGGCTGGGACGGGCCGTGGTGGGCTGGGACGGGCCGTGGTGGGCTGCGACGGGCCGTGGTGGGCTGGGACGGGCCGTGGTGGGCTGGGACAGGCTGTGGTGGGCTGTGGTGGACTGGGAAGGGCCGTGGTGGGCCGTGGTGTGCTCTGGTGGGCCATGGTGGACCGTGGTGGGCCGGGACAGGCCGTGGTTAGCCGTGCTGGGCTGAAACAGGCTGGGACGGGCTCTGGTGGGCTGGGACGGGCCGTGGTGGGCTGGGACGGGCTGTGGTGGGCTGTGGTGGGCTGGGACGGGCTGTGGTCGTCTGGGACGGGTTGTGGTGGGCTGAGACGGGCCGTGGTGGGCTGAGACAGGCCGTGGTGGGCTGGGACGGGCTGGTACTTGCTGTGGTGGGCTGTTACGGGCTGTGGTGTGCTGTGAGAGGCTGTGGTGGTCTGGGACGAGCTGGGACGGGCTGTGGTGGGCTGGGACGGGCTGTGGAGGGCTGGGACAAGCTGTGGTGGGCTGGGACGGGCTGTGGTGGGCTGGGACGGGCTGTGGTGGGCCGTAGTGGGCTGTGGTTGGCTGGGACGGGCTGTGGTGGGCTCTGGTGGGCTGGGACGGGCTGTCGTGGGCTGGGACGGGCTGGGACGGGCCGTGGTGGGCTGGGACGGGCTGTGGTGGGCTGGGACGGGCCGTGGTGGGCTGGGACGGGTTGGGATAGGCTGCGGTGGGCCGTGGTGGGCTGTGGTGGGCCGTGGTGGGCTGGGATAGGCTGTGGTGAGCTGAGACGGGCTCTGGATGTCTGTGGTGGGCTAGGACGGCTTGTGGTGGGCTGGGACGGGCTGTGGTGGGCCGTGGTGGGCTGTGGTGGGCTTTTGTGGGCCGTGGTGGGCTGGGACGGGCTGTGGTGGGCTGGGACAGGCTGCGGTGGGTTGTGGAGAGCTGGGACGGGCTGTGACGGGCTGTGGTGGGCTGCGACGGGCTCTGGGGGTCTGGGACAGGCTTGGACGAGCTGGGACAGCCTGGGACAGGCTGTGGTGGGCTGAGACGGGCTGTGGTGGGCTGGGACGGGCTGTGGTGGGCTGGGACATACTGTGGTGGGCTGGGACGGGCTGGGACGGGCTCTGGTGGGCTGTGGTGGGCTGGGACGTGCCGTGGTGGACCGTGGTGGGCTTGGATGGGCCGTGGTGGGCTTGGATGGGCCGTGGTGGGCTGTGGTCTGCCGTGGTGGGCTGTGGTCGGCCGTGGTGGGCTGTGGTCGGCCGTGGTGGGCTGTGGTGGGCTGTGGTCGGTTGTGGTGGGCTGGGAAGGGCTGTGGTGGGCTGAGATGGGATGTGGTGGTCTGGGACAGGCTGTAATGGGCTGGGATGGGCTGTGGTGCGCCTTGGTGGGCTGTGTTGGGCCCGGATGGGCCATGGTGGGCCGTGGTGGGCTGGGACGGGCTGTGGTGGGCTGGGACGGGCCGTGGTTGGCTGGGATGGGCTGTGGTGGGCTGTGGTGTGATGGGACGGGCTGTGGTGGGCTGGGATCGGCTGGGATAGGCTGTGGTTGTTTATGGTGGGCTGGGAAGAGCTGTGGTGGTCTGGGACAAGCTGTGGTGGGCTGTGGTAGGCTGGGACGGGCTGTGGTGGGCTGGGATGGGCTGTAGTGGGCTGAGGCGGGCTGTAGTGGGCTGGGACGGGCTGTGGTGGGCTGTGGTGGTCTGTGGTGGCCTGGGACGGGCTGTGGTGGGCTGTGGTGGGTTCTGAAGGGCTGTGGTGGGCTGTGGTGGGTAGGGACGGGCTGTGGTGGGCTGTGGTGTGTTGTGACGGGTTGGCACGGGCTGGGACGGGCCGTGGTGGGCTGGGACGGGCTGCGGTGGGCTGTGGTGGGCTGGGACAGGCTGTGGTGAGCTGAGACGGGCTCTGGAGGGCTGTGGTGGGCTGGGACGGGCTGTGGTGAACTGTGGTGGGACGTGGTGGGCTGTGGTGGGCTGGGACGGGCTGTGGTGGGCGAGGACGGGCTGTGGTGGGCTGGGACGGGCTGTGGTGGGCTGGGACGGGCTGTGGTGGGCTGGGACGGGCCGTGGTGGGCGGGGGACGGGCCGTGGTGGGCTGGGACAGGCCGTGGTGGGCGGGGACGGGCCGTGGTGGGCGGCGACGGGCCGTGGTGGGCGGGGACGGGCCGGGACGGGCGGGGACGGGCCGGGACGGGCTCTGGTGGGCTGTGGCGGGCTAGGGACGGGCTGTGGCGGGCTAGGGACGGGCTGTGGTGTGGTGGGACGGGCTGTGGCGGGGTTGGGACGGGCTGTGGTGTGGTGGGACGGGCTGTGGTGGGTTGGGACAGGCTGTGGTGGGTTGGGACAGGCTGTGGTGGGTTGGGACAGGCTGGGACATGCTGGGACGGTGTGTGGTGGACTGGGATGGTCTGTGGTGGGCTGGGACGGGCTGTGGTGGGCTGGGACGGGCTGTGGTGGGCTGGGACGGGCAGTGGTGGGCTGGGACGGGCCGTGGTGGGCTGGGACGGTCTGTGGTGGGCTGTGGTAAGCTGGGACGGGCTGTGGTGGGCTGTGATGGGCTGTGGTGGGCTGTGGGGTTCTGGGACGGGTTGCGGTGGGCTGGGACGGGTTTCGGTGGGCTAGGACGGGCTGCGGTGGGCTGGGACGGGCTGCGGTGGGCTGGGATAAGCTGTGTTGGGCTGCGACGGGCTGTGGTAGGCTGGGATGAGCTGTGGAGGGTTGGGACGGGCTGTGGAGGGTTGTGGAGGGCTGTGCTGGGCTTGGACAGGCTGTGGTGGGCTGAGATGGGCCGTGGTGGTCCGTGGTGGGCTGGGACGGGCCGTGCTTGGCTAGGACGGGCTGTGGTGAACTGTGGTGGGCTGGGACGGGCCGTGGTTGGCTGGGACGGGCTGTGGTGGGCTGTGGTGTGATGGGACGGGCTGTGGTGGGCTGGGATCGGCTGGGATAGGCTGTGGTTGGTTATGGTGGGCTGGGAAGAGCTGTGGTGGTCTGGGACAAGCTGTGGTGGGCTGTGGTGGGCTGGGACGGGCTGTGGTGGGCTGGGATGGGCTGTAGTGGGCTGAGGCGGGCTGTGGTATGCTGGGACGGGCTGTGGTGGGCTGTGGTGGTCTGTGGTGGCCTGGGACGGGCTGTGGTGGGCTGTGGTGGGTTCTGAAGGGCTGTGGTGGGCTGTGGTGGGTTGGGACACGCTGTGGTGGGTAGGGACGGGCTGTGGTGGGCTGTGGTGTGTTGTGACGGGTTGGCACGGGCTGGGACGGGCCGTGGTGGGCTGGGATGGGCTGCGGTGGGCTGTGGTGGGCTGGGACAGGCTGTGGTGAGCTGAGACGGGCTCTGGAGGGCTGTGGTGGGCTGGGACGGGCTGTGGTGAACTGTGGTGGGACGTGGTGGGCTTTCGTGGGCTGTGGTGGGCTGGGACGGGCTGTGGTGGACTGGGACGGGCTGTGGTGGGCTGGGACGGGCTGTGGTGGGCTGGGACGGGCTGTGGTGGGCGGGGACGGGCCGTGGTGGTCTGGGACGGGCCGTGGTGGGCGGGGACGGGCCGTGGTGGGCAGGGACGGGCCGGGACGGGCGGGGACGGGCCGGGACGGGCTCTGGTGGGCTGTGGCGGGCTAGGGACGGGCTGTGGCGGGCTAGGGACGGGCTGTGGTTTGGTGGGACGGGCTGTGGCGGGGTTGGGACGGGCTGTGGTGTGGTGGGACGGGCTGTGGTGGGTTGGGACAGGCTGTGGTGGGTTGGGACAGGCTGGGACATGCTGGGACGGTGTGTGGTGGACTGGGATGGTCTGTGGTGTGCTGGGACGGGCTGTGGTGGGCAGGGATGGGCTGTGGTGGGGCGTGGTGGGCTGGGACGGGCCGTGGTGAACCGTGGTGGGCTGTGGTGGGCCGTGGTGGGCCGTTTTGAGCCGGTATGGGAAGGGATGGGCTGTGGTGGGCTGTGGTGGGCTGGGACAGGTCATGGTGGGCTGGGACAGGTCATGGAGGGCTGAGATGGCCCGTGGTGAACTGTGGTGGGCTGTGGTGGGCCGTGGTGGGCTGGGACGGGCCGTGGTGGGCTGGGACGGGTTGGGACGGGCTGTGTTGGGCTGTGATGGGCTGTGGTGTGCTGGGATGGGCTGAGTTGGGCTGGGACGGGCTGGGACGGGCTGGGAATGGCTGGGACGGGCTAGGACGGGCTGGGACGGGCTGTGGTGGGCTGGGACGGGCTGTGGTGGGCTGGGACGGGCTGTGGTGGGCTGGGACATGCTGTGGTGGGCTGGGACGGGCTGGGACGGGCTGTGGTGGGCTGGGACGAGCTGTGGTGGGTTCTGCTGAGCTTGAGACAGGCTGTGGTGGGCTGGGACAGGCTGAGACGAGTTCTGGTGGTCTGGAACGATCTGGGACGGGCTGTGGTGGGCTGGGACGGGCTATGGTGGGCGGGGACGGGCTGTGGTGGGCGGGGACGGGCTGTGGTGGTCTGGAATGGTCTGTGGTGGGCTGGGACGGGCTGTGCAGGCTGCGACGGGCTGGGACGGGCGGGGGCGGGCTGTGGTGTGCTGGGACGGGCTGTGCTGGTCTGTGGTGGGCTGGGACGGGCGGGGACGGTCTGTGGTGGGCTGGGACGGGCTGTGGTGGGCTAGGGACGGGCTGTGGTGGGCTGGGACGGGCTGTGGTGGGCTGGGACGGGCTGTGGTGGGCTGGGACATGCTGTGGTGGGCTGGGACGGGCTGTGGTGGGCTGGGATGGTCTGTGGTGTGCTGGGACGGGCTGTGGTGGGCAGGGACGGGCTGTCGTGGGCTGGGACGGGCTGGGACGGGCCGTGGTGGGCTGGGACGGGCCGTGGTGGGCTGGGACGGGTTGGGATAGGCTGCGGTGGGCTGGGACGGGCTGTGGTGGGTTGTGGTGAGCTGAGACGGGCTGTGGTGAAATTGGACGGGCTGTGGTGAACTGGGAAGTGCTCTGGTGGTCTGGAATGGGCTGTGGTGGGCTGGGACGGGCCGTGGCGGGCTGCGGTTGGCTGGGACGGGCTGTGGTGGGCTGGGACAGGCTCTGGTGGGCCGGGACAGACTCTGGTGCGCTGTGGTGGGCTGTGGTGGGCTATGGTGCGCTGTGGTGGGTTGTGGTGAGCTAGAACGGGTTGTGGTGGGCTGGGACGGGCTATAGTGGGCTGGGACGGGATTGTGGTGGGCTGGGACGGGCTCTGATGGTCTGCGGCGGCCGTGGTGGGCTGTGGTGGGCTGGGAAGGACTGTGGTGGGTTGTGGTGAGCTGGGACGACCTCTGGTGGGCTGGGACGGGCTGTGACGGGCTGTGGTGGGCTGTGGTAAGCTGGGACGGGCTCAGGTGGGTTGGGGCAGGCTGTGGTGCGCTGTGGTTTGCTTGGACGGGCTGTGGTGGGCGGGGACGGGCTTTGGTGGGTTAGTGGTGGGCTGGGACGACCTCTTGTGGTCTGGGACGGGCTGTGGTGGGCTGTGGTGAGCTGGGACGGGCTCTGGTGGGTTGGGACGGGGCGTGGTGGGCTGTGGTGGGCTGGGACGGGCTGTGGTGGGCTGGGACGGGCTCTGGTGGTCTGGGACATACTGTGGTGGGCTGGGACGGGCTGTGGTGCTCTGTGGTGGGTTGGGACGTGCTGTGGTGGACCGTGGTGGGCTTGGATGGGCCGTGGTGGGCTTGGATGGGCCGTGGTGGGCTGTGGTCGGCCGTGGTGGGCTGTGGTCGGCCGTGGTGGGCTGTGGTGGGCTGTGGTCGGTTGTGGTGGGCTGGGACGGGCTGTGGTGGGCTGAGATGGGATGTGGTGGTCTGGGACAGGCTGTAATGGGCTGGGATGGGCTGTGGTGCGCCTTGGTGGGCTGTGTTGGGCCCGGATGGGCCGTGGTGGGCTGTGGTGGGCCGTGGTGGGCTGGGACGGGCTGTGGTGGGCTGGGACAGGCCGTGGTTGGCTGGGACGGGCTGTGGTGGGCTGTGGTGTGATGGGACGGGCTGTGGTGGGCTGGGATCGGCTGGGATAGGCTGTGGTTGGTTATGGTGGGCTGGGAAGAGCTGTGGTGGTCTGGGACAAGCTGTGGTGGGCTGTGGTGGGCTGGGACGGTCTGTGGTGGGCTGGGACGGGCTGTGGTGGCCTGGGACGTGCTGTGGTGGGCTTTGGTGGGCTGTGGTGGGCTGTGGTGTGTTGTGACGGGTTGGCACGGGCTGGGTCGGGCCGTGGTGGGCTGGGATGGGCTGCGGTGGGCTGGGACGGGCTGTGGTGGGTTGGGACAGGCTGGGACGGGCTGGGACGGGCAGTGGTGGGCTGGGACGGGCAGTGGTGGGCTGGGACGGGCAGTGGTGGGCTGGGACGGGCAGTGGTGGGCTGGGACGGGCTGTGGTGGGCTGGGACGGTCTGGTGTGGGCTGTGGTAAGCTGGGACAGGCTGTGGTGGGCTGTGATGGGCTGTGGTGGGCTGTGGTGTGCTGGGACGGGCTTTGGAGGGTTGGGACGGGCTGGGACGGGCTGGGACGGGCAGTGGTGGGCTGGGACGGGCCGTGGTGGGCTGGGACGGTCTGTGGTGGGCTGTGGTAAGCTGGGACGGGCTGTGGTGGGCTGTGATGGGCTGTGGTGGGCTGTGGTGTGCTGGGACGGGTTGCGGTGGGCTGGGACGGGTTTCGGTGGGCTAGGACGGGCTGCGGTGGGCTGGGACGGGCTGCGGTGGGCTGGGATAAGCTGTGTTGGGCTGCGACGGGCTGTGGTAGGCTGGGATGAGCTGTGGAGGGTTGGGACGGGCTGTGGAGGGTTGTGGAGGGCTGTGCTGGGCTTGGACAGGCTGTGGTGGGCTGAGATGGGCCGTGGTGGTCCGTGGTGGGCTGGGACGGGCCGTGCTGGGCTAGGACGGGCTGTGGTGAACTGTGGTGGGCTGTGATGGGCCGTGGTGGGCTGGTACGGGCCGTGGTGGGCTGGTACGGGCCGTGGTGGGCTGGGACGGGCCGTGGTGGGCTGGGACGGGCCGTGGTGGGCTGGGACGGGCTGTGGTGGGCTGTGGTGGACTGAGAAGGGCCGTGGTGGGCCGTGGTGTGCTCTGGTGGGCCATGGTGGACCGTGGTTGGCCGTGGTGGGCCGGGACAGGCTGGGACGGGCTGTGGTGGGCTGGGACGGGCTGTGGTGGGCTGTGGTGGGCTGGGAGGGGCTGTGGTCGTCTGGGACGGGTTGTGGTGAGCTGAGACGGGCCGTGGTGGGCTGGGACGGGCTGTGGTGGGCTGTGGTGGGCTGGGACGGGCTGTGGTCGTCTGGGACGGGTTGTGGTGAGCTGAGACGGGCCGTGGTGGGCTGAGACGGGCCGTGGTGGGCTGAGACGGGCTGGTACTTGCTGTGGTGGGCTGTTACGGGCTGTGGTGTGCTGTGAGAGGCTGTGGTGGTCTGGGACGAGCTGGGACGGGCTGTGGTGGGCTGGGACGGGCTGCGGTGGGCTGGGACGGGCTGTGGTGGGCCGTAGTGTGCTGTGGTGGGCTGGGACGGGCTGTGGTGAACTCTGGTGGGCTGTGATGGGCCGTGGTGGGCTGGGACGGGCCGTGGTGGGCTGGGACGGGCCGTGGTGGGCTGGGGTGGGCCGTGGTGGGCTGGGACGGGCCGTGGTGGGCTGTGGTGGAGTGGGAAGGGCCGTGGTGGGCCGTGGTGTGCTCTGGTGGGCCGTGGTGGACCGTGGTTGGCCGTGGTGGGCCGGGACAGGCCGTGGTTAGCCGTGGTGGGCTGAAACAGGCTGGGACGGGCTCTGGTGGGCTGGGACGGGATGTGGTAGGCTGGGACGGGCCGTGGTAGGCTGGGACGGGCCGTGGTGGGCTGGGACGGGCTGTGGTGGGCTGTGGTGGGCTGGGACGGGCTGTGGTCGTCTGGGACGGGTTGTGGTGAGCTGAGACGGGCCGTGGTGGGTTGACACGGGCCGTGGTGGGCTGAGACGGGCCGTGGTGGGCTGAGACGGGCTGGTACTTGCTGTGGTGGGCTGTTACGGGCTGTGGTGGGCTGGGACAGGCTGTGGTGGGCTGGGACGGGCTGTGGTGGGCTGGGACGGGCTGTGGTGGGCCGTAGTGGGCTGTGGTGGGCTGGGACGGGTTGTGGTGGTCTGTGACAAGCTCTTGTGGGCTGTGGTGGGCTGGGACGAGCTGTGGTGGGCTCTGGTGGGCTCTGGTGGGCTGGGACGGACTGTCGTGGGCTGGGACGGGCTGTCGTGGGCTGGGACGTGCTGGGACGGGCCGTGGTTGGCTGCGACGGGCCGTGGTGGGCTGGGACGGGCCGTGGTGGGCTGGGACGGGTTGGGATAGGCTGCGGTGTGCTGGGACGGGCTGTGGTGGGTTGTGGTGAGCTGAGACGGGCTGTGGTGAAATTGGACGGGCTGTGGTGGGCTGTGGTGTGCTGGGACATGCTGTGGTGAACTGGGAAGGGCTCTGGTGGTCTGGAATGGGCTGTGGTGGGCTGGGACGGGCTGTGGTTGCCTGGGACAGGCTCTGGTGCGCTGTGGTGGGCTGTGGTGTGCTATGGTGCGCTGTGGTGGGTTGTGGTGAGCTAGAACGGGTTGTAGTGGGCTGGGACGGGCTATAGTGGGCTGGGACGGGATTGTGGTGGGCTGGGACGGGCTCTGATGCTCTGCGGCGGCCGTGGTGGGCTGGGACGGGCTGTGGTGGGCTGGGACGGGCTGGGAAGGGCTGTGGTGGGTTGTGGTGAGCTGGGACGACCTCTGGTGGGCTGGGACGGGCTGTGACGGGCTGTGGTGGGCTGGGACGGGCTCTGGTGGGTTGGCACGGGGCGTGGTGGGCTGTGGTGGGCTGGGACGGGCTGTGGTGGGCGGGGACGGGCTTTGGTGGGTTAGTGGTGGGCTGGGACGACCTCTTGTGGTCTGGGACGGGCTGTGGTGGGCTGTGGTGAGCTGGGACGGGCTCTGGTGGGTTGGCACGGGGCGTGGTGGGCTGTGGTGGGCTGGGACGGGCTCTGGTGGTCTGGGACATACTGTGGTGGGCTGGGACGGGCTGGGACGGGCTGTGGTGCTCTGTGGTGGGCTGGGACGTGCCGTGGTGGACCGTGGTGGGCTTGGATGGGCCGTGGTGGGCTTGGATGGGCCGTGGTGGGCTGTGGTCTGCCGTGGTGGGCTGTAGTCGGCCGTGGTGGGCTGTGGTGGGCTGTGGTCGGTTGTGGTGGGCTGGGATGGGCTGTGGTGGGCTGAGATGGGATGTGGTGGTCTGGGACAGGCTGTAATGGGCTGGGATAGGCTGTGGTGCGCCTTGGTGGGCTGTGTTGGGCCCGGATGGGCCGTGGTGGGCTGTGGTGGGCCGTGGTGGGCTGGGACGGGCTGTGGTTGGCTGGGACGGGCCGTGGTTGGCTGTGGTGGGCTGTGGTGTGATGGGACGGGCAGTGGTGGGCTGGGATCGGCTGGGATAGGCTGTGGTTGGTTATGGTGGGCTGGGAAGAGCTGTGGTGGTCTGGGACAAGCTGTGGTGGGCTGTGGTGGGCTGGGACGGGCTGTGGTGGGCTGGGACGGGCTGTAGTGGGCTGAGGCGGGCTGTGGTGGGCTTCATGGGCTGTGGTGGGCTGTGGTGGTCTGTGGTGGGCTGGGACGGGCTGTGGTGGGCTCTGGTGGGTTGGGACACGCTGTGGTGGGTAGGGACGGGCTGTGGTGTGTTGTGACGGATTGGCACGGGCTGGGACGGGCCGTGGTGGGCTGGGATGGGCTGCGGTGGGCTGTGGTGGGCTGTGGTGGGCTGGGACGGGCTGTGGTGGGTTGGGACGGGCTGGGACGGGCTGGAACGGGCAGTGGTGGGCTGGGACGGGCAGTGGTGGGCTGGGACGGGCTGTGGTGGGCTGGGACAGTCTGGTGTGGGCTGTGGTAAGCTGGGACGGGCTGTGGTGGGCTGTGATGGGCTGTGGTGGGCTGTGGTGTGCTGGGACGGGCTTTGGAGGGTTGGGACGGGCTGGGACGGGCTGGGACGGGTAGTGGTGGGCTGGGACGGGCAGTGGTGGGCTGGGACGGGCTGTGGTGGGCTGGGACGGTCTGTGGTGGGCTGGGACGGTCTGTGGTGGGCTGTGGTAAGCTGGGACGGGCTGTGGTGGGCTGGGACGGGCTGTGGTGGGCTGTGGTAAGCTGGGACGGGCTGTGGTGGGCCGGGACGGGCCGTGTTGGGCTGTGGTGCGCCGTGTTTATCTGGGACGAGCTGTGGTGGGCCATGGCGGGCCGTGGTGGGCTGGGACGGGCCGTGGTTTGCCGTGGTGGGCTGAAACAGGCTGTGGTGACCGGTGGTGGGCTGTGGTGACCGGTGGTGGGCTGTGGTGGGCTGGGACTGGTTGCGGTGGTCTGGGACGGGTTGCGGTGGGCTGGAACAGGTTTCGGTGGGCTAGGACGGGCTGCGGTGGGCTGGGACGAGCTGCGGTGGGCTGGGATAAGCTGTGTTGGGCTGCGACGGGCTGTGGTAGGCTGGGATGAGCTGTGGAGGGTTGGGATGGGCTGTGGAGGGTTGTGGAGGGCTGTGCTGGGCTTGGACAGGCTGTGGTGGGCTGAGATGGGCCGTGGTGGTCCGTGGTGGGCTGGGACGGGCCGTGCTGGGCTAGGACGGGCTGTGGTGAACTGTGGTGGGCTGTGATGGGCCGTGGTGGGCTGGGACGGGCCGTGGTGGGCTGAGACGGGCCGTGGTGGGCTGGGGTGGGCCGTGGTGGGCTGGGACGGGCCGTGGTGGGCTGGGACAGGCTGTGGTGGGCTGTGGTGGACTGGGAAGGGCCGTGGTGGGCCGTGGTGTGCTCTGGTGGGCCATGGTGGACCGTGGTTGGCCGTGGTGGGCCGGGACAGGCCGTGGTTAGCCGTGCTGGGCTGAAACAGGCTGGGACGGGCTCTGGTGGGCTGGGACGGGATGTGGTGGGCTGGGACGGGCCGTGGTGGGCTGGGACGGGCTGTGGTGGGCTGTGGTGGGCTGGGACGGGCTGTGGTCGTCTGGGACGGGTTGTGGTGAGCTGAGACGGGCCGTGGTGGGCTGAGACGGGCCGTGGTGGGCTGGGACGGGCTGGTGCTTGCTGTGGTGGGCTGTTACGGGCTGTGATGTGCTGTGAGAGGCTGTGGTGGTCTGGGACGAGCTGGGACGGGCTGTGGTGGGCTGGGACGGGCTGTGGTGGGCTGGGACGGGCTGTGGTGGGCCGTAGTGGGCTGTGGTGGGCTGGGACGGGCTGTGGTGGTCTGTGACAAGCTCTTGTGGGCTGTGGTGGGCTGGGACGAGCTGTGGTGGGCTCTGGTGGGCTCTGGTGGGCTGGGACGGGCTGTCGTGGGCTGGGACGGGCTGGGACGGGCCGTGGTGGGCTGGGACGGGCCGTGGTGGGCTGGGACGGGCTGTGGTGGGCTGGGACGAGTTGGGATAGGCTGCGGTGGGCCGTGGTGTGCTGTGGTGGGCCGTGGTGGGCTGGGATAGGCTGTGGTGAGCTGAGACGGGCTCTGGAGGTCTGTGGTGGGCTAGGACGGCTTGTGGTGGGCTGGGACGGGCTGTGGTGGGCCGTGGTGGGCTGTGGTGGGCTTTTGTGGGCCGTGGTGGGCTGGGACGGGCTGTGGTGGGCTGGGACAGGCTGCGGTGGGTTGTGGAGAGCTGGGACGGGCTGTGACGGGCTGTGGTGGGCTGCGACGGGCTGTGGTGTGGTGGGATGGGCTGTGGCGAGGTTGGGACGGGCTTTGGTGGGTTGGGACAGGCTGTGGTGGGTTGGGACAGGCCGTGGTGGGTTGGGACAGGCTGGGACATGCTGGGACGGTGTGTGGTGGACTGGGATGGTCTGTGGTGTGCTGGGACGGGCTGTGGTGGGCTGGGACGGGCTGTGGTGGGCTGGGACAAGCTGTGGTGGGCTGGGACGGGCTGTGGTGGGCTGGGACGGGCTGTGGTGGGCCGTAGTGGGCTGTGGTGGGCCGTGGTGGGCTGGGATAGGCTGTGGTGAGCTGAGACGGGCTCTGGATGTCTGTGGTGGGCTAGGACAGCTTGTGGTAGGCTGGGACGGGCTGTGGTGGGCCGTGGTGGGCTGTGGTGGGCTTTTGTGGGCCGTGGTGGGCTGGGACGGGCTGTGGTGGGCTGGGACGGGCTGCGGTGGGTTGTGGAGAGCTGGGACGGGCTGTGACGGGCTGTGGTGGGCTGCGACGGGCTCTGGGGGTCTGGGACAGGCTTGGACGAGCTGGGACAGCCTGGGACAGGCTGTGGTGGGCTGAGACGGGCTGTGGTGGGCTGGGACGGGCTCTGGTGGGCTGGGACATACTGTGGTGGGCTGGGACGGGCTGGGATGTGCTGTGGTGCTCTGTGGTGGGCTGGGACGTGCCGTGGTGGACCGTGGTGGGCTTGGATGGGCCATGGTGGGCTTGGATGGGCCGTGGTGGGCTGTGGTCGGCCGTGGTGGGCTGTGGTCGGCCGTGGTGGGCTGTGGTGGGCTGTGGTCGGTTGTGGTGGGCTGGGACGGGCTGTGGTGGGCTGAGATGGGATGTGGTGGTCTGGGACAGGCTGTAATGGGCTGGGATGGGCTGTGGTGCGCCTTGGTGGGCTGTGTTGGGTTTAGATGGGCCGTGGTGGGCCGTGGTGGGCTGGGACGGGCTGTGGTGGGCTGGGACGGGCCGTGGTTGGCTGGGACGGCCAGTGGTGGGCTGTGGTGTGATGGGACGGGCTGTGGTGGGCTGGGATCGGCTGGGATAGGCTGTGGTTGGTTATGGTGGGCTGGGACGGGCTGTGGTGGTCTGGGACGGGCTGTAGTGGGCTGTGGTGGGCTGTGGTGGTCTGTGGTGGCCTGGGACGTTCTGTGGTGGGTTGGGACGGGCTGTGGTGGTCTGTGGTGGGTTCTGAAGGGCTGTGGTGGGCTGTGGTGGGTTGGGACACGCTGTGGTGGGTAGGGACGGGCTGTGGTGGGCTGTGGTGTGTTGTGACGGGTTGGCACGGGCTGGGACGGGCCGTGGTGGGCTGGGATGGGCTGCGGTGGGCTGTGGTGGGCTGTGGTGGGCTGGGACGGGCTGTGGTGGGTTGGGACGGGCTGGGACGGGCAGTGGTGGGCTGGGATGGGCAGTGGTGGGCTGGGACGGGCTGTGGTCGGCTGGGACGGGCTGAGACAAGTTCTGGTGGTCTGGAACGAGCTGGGACAGGCTGTGGTGGGCTGGGACGGGCTGTGCAGGCTCTGACGGGCTGGGAAGGGCGGGGACGGGCTGTGGTGGGCTGGGACGGGCGGGGACGGTCTGTGGTGGGCTGGGACGGGCTGTGGTGGGCTAGGGACGGGCTGTGGTGTGCTGGGACGGGCTGTGGTGGTCTGGAACAGGCTGTGGTTGGTTGGGACAGGCTGGGACATGCTGGGACGGATTGTGGTGGACTGGGATGGTCTGTGGTGTGCTGGGACGGGCTGTGGTGGGCAGGGATGGGCTGTGGTGGGGCGTGGTGGGCTGGGACGGGCCGTGGTGAACCGTGGTGGGCTGTGGTGGGCCGTGGTGGGCCGTTTTGAGCCGGTATGGGAAGGGATGGGCTGTGGTGGGCCGTGGTGGGCTGGGACAGGTCATGGTGGTCTGAGATGGCCTGTGGTGAACTGTGGTGGGCTGTGGTGGGCCGTGGTGGGCTGGTATGGGCTGTGGTGGGCCGTGGTGGTCTGGGACAGGCTGTGGTGGGCTGTGGTGGGTTCTGGTGAGCTTGAGACGGGCTGTGGTGTGCTGGGACGGGCTGGGACGGGCTGTGGTGGGTTAGGACGGGCTGGGACGGGCTGTGGTGGGCTGGGACGGGCTGTGGTGGGCTGGGACGGGCTGTGGTGGGCTGGGACGGGCTGGGACGGGCTGGGACGGGCTGTCGTGGGCTGGGACGGGCTGTGGTGGGCGGAGACGGGCTGTGGTGGGCGGGCATGGGCTGTGGTGGGCTGGGACGGGCTGTGGTGGGCTGGAACGGGCTGTGGTGAGGCGTGGTGGGCTGGGACGGGCCGTGGTGAACTGTGGTGGGCTGTGGTGGGCAGTGGTGGGCTGGGACGGGCCGTGTTGGGCTGTGGTGGGATGTGGTGGGTTCTGGTGAGCTTGAGTCGGGCTGTGGTGGGCTGGGACGGGCTGGGACGGGTTCTGGTGGTCTGGAACGGGCTGGGACGGGCTGTGGTGGGCAGGGACGGGCTGTTGTGGCCTGGGACGGGCTGGGACGGGCTGTGGTGGGCTAGGATGGGCTGTGGTGTGCTGTGGTGGGCTGGGACGGGCTGTGGAGGGCTGGGATGGGTCGTGGTGGGCCGTGGTGGGCTGGGACGGGACGGGACGGGATGGGACGGGCTGGGACGGGACGGGACAGGCTGGGACGGGCTGTGCTGGGAAGGGCGGGACGGGTTGTGGTGGGCTGGGACGGGACGGGCTGTGGTTGGCTGGGACGGGCTGGGACGGGCTGTGGTGGGCTGGGACGGGCTGTGGTGGGCTGTGGTGAGCTGGGACGGGCTGTGGTGGGTTGGGACAGGGCGTGGTGGGCTGTGGTGTGCTGGGACGGGCTGTGGTGTGCTGGGACGGGCTGTGGTGTTGGGGGACGGGCTGGGACGGGCTGTGGTGGGCGGGGACGGGCTGTGGTGGGCGGGGACGGGCTGTGGTGGGCGGGGACGGGCTGTGGTGGGCTGTGGTGGGCTGTGGTGGGCTGTGGTGGGGCGTGGTGGGCTGTGGTGGGCTGTGGTGGGCTGTGGTGGGCTGTGGTGGGGCGTGGTGGGCTGGGACGGGCCGTGGTGGGCTGTGGTGGGCTGTGGTGGGGCGTGGTGGGCTGGGACGGGCCGTGGTGGGCTGTGGTGGGCCGTCGTGGGCCGTTTTGGGCCGGTATGGGAAGGGATGGTCTGTGTTGGGCCGTGGTGGGCTGGGACAGGTCATGGTGGGCTGAGACGGCCCGTGGTGAACTGTGGAAGGCTGTGGTGGGCCGTGGTTGGCTGGGACGGGCCGTGGTGGGCTGTGGTGGGCCGTGGTGGTCTGGGACAGGCTGTGGTGGGCTTTGGTGGGTTCTTGTGAGCTTGAGATGGGTTGTGGTGGGCTGGGACGGGCTGGGACGGGCTGTGGTGGGCTGGGACGGGCTGTGGTGGGCTGTGATGGGCTGTGGTGTGCTGGGACGGGCTGTGGTGGGCTGGGACTGGCTGTGGTGGGCTGGGATGGGCTGTGGTGGGCCATGGTGGGCGGGGACGGGCCGTGGTGAACCGTGGTGGGCCGGGATGGGAAGGGGTGGGCTGTGGTGGTCTGTGGTGGGCTGGGACAGGTCGTGGTGAGCTGGGACGGGCCGTGGTGGGCTGTGGTGGGTCGTGGTTCGCTGTGGTGGGCGGTGGTGGGCTGGGAGAGCCCGCGGTGGGCTGTGGTGGGCCGTGGTGGTCTGAGACGGCCTATGGTGGGCTGTGGTGGGTTCTGGTGAGCTTGAGACGGGCTGTGGTGGGCTCGGACGGGCTGGGACGGGCCGTAGTGGGCCGTGGTGGGCTGGGACGGGCCGTGGTGGGCTGGGACGTGCTGGGATGGACTGGGACGGGCTGTGGTGCGCTGGGACGGGCTGTGGTGAGCTGGGACGGGCTGTGGTGGACCGTGGTTGGCCGTGGTGGGCCGGCAAAGGCCGTGGTTAGCCGTGCTGGGCTGAAACAGGCTGGGACCATCTCTGGTGGGCTGGGACGGGCTGTGGTGGGCTGGGACGGGCTGTGGTGGGCTGGGACGGGCTATGGTGGGCTGTGGTGGGCTGGGACGGGTTGTGGTGAGCTGAGACGGGCCGTGGTGGGCTGAGACGGGCCGTGGTGGGCTGGGACGGGCTGGTACTTGCTGTGGTGGGCTGTTACGGGCTGTGGTGTGCTGTGAGAGGCTGTGGTGGTCTGGGACGAGCTGGGACGGGCTGTGGAGGGCTGGGACAGGCTGTGGTGGGCTAGGACGGGCTGTGGTGGGCTGGGACGGGCTGTGGTGGGCCGTAGTGGGCTGTGGTGGGCTGGGACGGGCTGTGGTGGTCTGCGACAAGCTCTTGTGGGCTGTGGTGGGCTGGGACGAGCTGTGGTGGGCTCTGGTGGGCTCTGATGGGCTGGGACGGGCTGTGGTGGGCTGGGACGGGCTGTCGTGCGCTGGGACGGGCTGGGACGGGCCGTGGTGGGCTGGGACGGGCCGTGGTGGGCTGGGACGGGCCGTGGTGGGCTGGGACGGGTTGGGATAGGCTGCGGTGGGCCGTGGTGTGCTGTGGTGGGCCGTGGTGGGCTGGGATAGGCTGTGGTGAGCTGAGACGGGCGCTGGAGGGCTGTGGTCAGCTGGGACGGCTTGTGGTGGGCTGGGACAGGCTGTGGTGGGCCGTGGTGGGCTGTGGTGGGCTGTGGTGGGTTGTGGAGAGCTGGGACGGGCTGTGACGGGTTGTGGTGGGCTGCGATGGGCTCTGGGGGTCTGGGACAGGCTTGGACGAGCTGGGTCAGGCTGGGACAGGCTGTGGTGGGCTGAGACGGGCTGGGAGGGGCTGGGACGGGCTGTGTTGGGTGGGGACGCGCTGTGGTGGGCTGGGACGGGCTGTGGTGGTCCGGGACGGCATCTGGTGGGCTGTGGTGGGGTGGGACGGGCTGGGACGGGCTGTGGTGGGCTGGGACGGGCTGTGGTGGGCTGGGACGGGCTGTGGTGGGCTGGGACGGGCTGTGCTGGGCTGGGACGGTCTGGGACGGGCCGTTACGGGCTGTGGTGGGCCGTGGTTGGCTGGGAAGGGCTGTGGTGGGCTGGGATGGGCCGTGACAAGCCGTGGTGGGCCGTGGTAAGCTGTGACGGGCCGTGGTGGGCTTGGACGGACTCTGTTGTGGTGGGACGGGCTGTGGTGGGCTGGGACAGGCTGCGGTGGGGTGTGGTGGGCTGGGACCGTCTGCGGTGGGCTGTGGTTTGCTGGGACTGGCTGTGGTGGGCTGGGACGGGCTGTGGTGGGTGTGGTGGACTGGGACGACCTCTGGTGGTCTGGGACGGGCTGTGGTGGGCTGTGGTGAGCTGGGACGGGCTCTGTTGGTTTGGGACGGGGCGTGGTGGGCTGTGGTGGGCTGGGACGGGCTGTGGTGGGCTGGGACGGGCTCTGGTGGTCTGGGACATACTGTGGTGGGCTGGGACGGGCTGGGACGGGCTGTGGTGGTCTGTGGTGGGCTGGGACGTGCCGTGGTGGACCGTGGTGGGCTTGGATGGGCCGTGGTGGGCTGTGGTCGGCTGTGGTGGGCTGTGGTCTGCTGTGGTGGGCTGTGGTCGGCCGTGGTGGGCTGTGGTCGGCCGTGGTGGGCTGCGACGGGCCGTGGTGGGCTGCGACGGGCTGGGACGGGCTGTGGTGGGCTGAGATGGGATGTGGTGGTCTGGGACAGGCTGTAATGGGCTGGGATGGGCTGTGGTGTGCCTTGGTGGGCTGTGTTGGGCCCGGATGGGCCGTGGTGGGCCGTGGTGGGCTGGGACGGGCTGTGGTGGGCTGGGACGGGCCGTGGTTGGCTGGGACGGGCTGTGGTGGGCTGTGGTGTGATGGGACGGGCTGTGTTGGGCTGGGTTCGGCTGGGATAGGCTGTGGTTGGTTATGGTGGGCTGGGAAGAGCTGTGGTGGTCTGGGACAAGCTGTGGTGGGTAGGGACGGGCTGTGGTGAGCTGAGACGGGCTGTGGTGGGCTGGGACGGGCTGTGGTGGGCTGGGACGGGCTGTGGTGGGCTGTGGGGGGCTGGGAAGGGCTGTGGTGGGCTGGGACGGGCTAGAACGGCTATGGTGGGCTGGGACGGGCTGTGGTGGGCTTGGATGGGCTGTGCTGTGCTGGAACGGTCTGGGACTAGTTGTGGTGAGTGTGGTGGGCTGGGACGGGCTGGGACGGACTGTGTTTAGCTGGGACGGGCTGTGGTGGGCTGTGGTGGGCTGGGACAGGCTGTGGTGAGCTGAGACGGGCTGTGGTGGGCTGTGTCGGGCTGGTACGAGCTGTGATGGGCTGGGACGGGCTGTGGTGGGTTGGGGCGGGCTGGGACGGGCTGGGACGGGCTGTGGTGGGCTGGGACAGGCTGTGGTGGGATGGGGACGGGCTGTGGTTGGTTGTGGTGGGCTGGGACGGTCTGTGGTGGGCTGGGACAGGCTGTGGTGGGCTTGGACCTGCTGTGGTGGTCGGGGACGGGTTGTGGTAGGTCCGGGATGGGCTGTCGTGGTCCGGGACGGGCTGTGGTGGGCTGGGAAGGCCTGGGACGGGCTGTGGTGGGCGGGGACGGGCTTGGACGAGCTGGGACGGGCTGTGGTGGATTGCGGTAGGCTGTGGTGTTCTGTAGTGGTCTGTGGTGGGCTGGGACGGGCTGTGATGGGCTGGGACGGGCTGTCTTGGGCTGGGATGGGCTGTCGTGGGCTGTGGGGGCCTGGGGCATGCTGGGGTGGGCTGGGAAGGGCTGGGACGAGCTGTGACGGGCTGTGGTGTGTTGTAATTGCCTGTGGTGTGCTGTAGTGGCCTGTGGACGGCTGGGACAAGCTGTGGTGGGCTGGGACGGGCTGTGGTGGGCTGGGACGGGCTGTGGTGGGCTGGGACGTGCTGGGACGGGCCGTGGTGAGCTGGGACGGGCGGTGGTGGGCTGGGATGGGCTCTGGTGGGCTGGGGTAGGCTGTGGTGGGCTGGGACTTGCTGTGGTGTGCTGTGGTTTGTCCATCAAACAGCTTCTCTGTTTTTCTGTCTCTCAGGCCAACAGTTTTACCGTCTCCTCGGTCTCTGCCCCCTCTTGGCTTCATCGTTTCATTATTAGAAAGAAAGGACAGGACCTGGCCAAAATCACTCAGCAGATGCCAAAGGTATGGGTGAGCTGGTTAGCTTAGCACCCCCGGCGTAGAAAAAGGTTTAGTCCAGATCACTCGTCACGAAAGAGAGAGGTGTATTCTAGCGTGGGTAAACCCAGGGGGAAATGACACAGGTCTTTGCTGTTCAAGGGAACCCTCTCTTTTACTGCTGCAAACACTGCTCCTCCTATGTTATTGTCATGGGTTGAGCCCTTCCAAGGAAGCTTTATGTGGTGCTGTTTTGAGAACTGATGTAGTAGGATACCTGGAAATGGCGAGTGCAGCAAGGCTTCTCCCTGGGGAGTTAGACGGTATCTAGATAAAGGCTAAATGAGTAAACTTCTCCAAAGCCCTTGCAGAAACCGGGACGGCACCAGAGCCTTGGGCTCTAGGCACTGCCATATGGCCGAAATTGTTAAGTTTCTGACTTGTAAAATTGTGGGGATTTGGTCTGGGCTTTTTGGGAAGGAGCACATCTCTCAGTGGCAGGGATCGATGGTGTAGGCCTGACCAAAAGCATTGGCCTGGCTTGGATCTTGGCAAATTCTGAAGAGATTCATTGTCCTTCACCTCAAGGTTCACATCAAATTCACTGGAGGAGAGGATAACATCACTTTGGAAGGACCTACAGAAGATGTGCATGTGGCTCAGGAACAGATTGAAGCCGTGCTCAAGGAACTGGTGAGCTGCAGTTACTAGTTCCAGTAAGAAACTGGGGGAAGAAGGGGCAACAGAGCAGAGGTGATGAGGTGTTTGTCACATCCATAGGATGTCTTGGCATGCTTAATCGAACTTGCAGGAGACAAATTGTGTGGCAGGTGGATGACACCCCTTGGTCATCCATAGCATCCTTGAAAAGTCAGCATTAATTTTTTTGGTGCGGAGAAGGAAGGATTCTCTTGGTTATAGCTGGAGAGGCATAGAAGTGAGTCTTTTCGATGTTTCATGAGCACAATGCTCTCTTCTCAAAGCAGAGGAATGCTTGTGCTCTGCTTAAGAGCAGAAGTGCTTGTAGCTGACCGCTGGTGAGTCAGTGCCAATACTGGCAGGAGGCAGTTACTTAGGGCACGAGACAGAAGCGGTGGCCTGTCCTACCTGGCCCTATATAATATAATATATAATAGTGGACATACATACATATATAGATATAGATATAAAAATATAATTCTTTTTAGATCCACGGGATGGATTACGCAATAATCAAGGCTGACCACCAATTCCACCGACACCTCATTGGCAAGAACGCAGCTAAACGGTAAGTGGAGTGCCTTTCTAGTCCTTCCCATGCTCACACTCTTCGTGTTTAGTAGATGGTATCAGGGGCTCTGTAGCTCACCCAGTGTGCTGTCTCCATCACGTTTCCTCTGCTTTCCTGGAGTGGTGGTGGTACAAGGAGAGAAATGGGCCGTGAGGCCTTGCGATGGCTTTAACGTGTGAAAGTACCTTGGGAGCCTGAACAGTAGTGGAATTACTTCTCTGTGCGAATGACATTTTAGCAGCCAGTTGTGGGTGGTGGAAATGTGCTTGGTGAGCTTCTCCCTGTAGAGGAATGAAGGCGGTGGGTTGATTAGCATTGATAACACGCAGCTGTGGCCTTGCCTCAGAGGCAGTGGGTTGATTGACGTGGATGACGTGCAGGTGTAGCTGGTTCCCGCTAAGGGGTTAAATAGCCCTGTGGCTTGTGGGAGAGGGTGTCAGCTGGAGGAGGAGCAGTGTGGTCTGGCCTCTGGAGGAAGGCGCTACAGCACCGGCAGTAGAATATGGCCAACGGTAAAGCCTTGTTGCGGTCTGCTAGTTTGATAGCACTGCAACGTGACCCCAGCCAAGAGTTTGGGGTAGAAAGGAACGATTATCCTCTGCTCTAAATGTGATACTGTTTGGGGAAGAAACACGCCTCGCTCTGACAAGGGAACAATGGGCTCTGTAGATGCCACGGTATTTACTTGGACAGGCTCTCGTGTGGCACAGGTCTGCTCTCAGTGAACTCCAGGGGGAAGAGGCAATTTCCCCTGTCTCAACCCTACCCCGCTGAGCCCTTCCCAGAGGCGGCTTTACTTCTTCAACAGCCTCTGAGCAGTGATAATCAAGGTGCCTTGCTTCCAGGTCTTTGCCTAGCAGATGGCGTCACCACAGTCCTTGCCTCGAAGTTAACAGGATGAAGGATCTGTACAAGGTGTCTGTGCGCATTCCCCCGGACAACGAGAAGAGCAACCCGATCAGAATGGAAGGAGACCCACAGGGGGTCCCACAGGCCAAGAAAGAGCTGCTGGAACTCGCTTCCCGTATGGTGAGTGGGTAGGACGTGATGTTTGGGAGACTGCAGGGTTTGCGCTCTCGTGTTCCCTTGTAACCTTCTGGTGCGAGTGTGTGCCCCTTGCCCACCGAGCACTTGGATCTCATGACAAGTGCAAGTTCCTCTTCACAAATGTCTTCCCCTGTTCCCTCGGGTAGCCTTTCTCTGTCAACGCAGAGTGAATTTGGTCTGGAGAAAAGAGGGACAGTGCTGGCAAGTAAACCGTCGGGCAGCAAACCGCTAAGTCAAAGTAGATGGCTCTCCGGCTGAACACTCAGTGTGCCCTCTGTTCCCATCAGGAAAATGAACACGCTGCGGACCTAATCGTCGAGCAGAAATTCCACCGGACCATCATTGGGCAGAAGGCTGAGCGGGTCTGGGAAATCCGGGAGCAATTCCCAGAGGTAAGGCTTTGTAGGAGAGGAGGAATCCAGAGGGGATATTTCCTACATGGGTAGTAGGCCTGTCGTCACAGAAGTCGTAACTTTAGTGGCTCTGTAGCGCAAGTGTCTGAGAAGATAGTTCTTTATAGCCAGAGGCCGCTAACACGGTTCCCCGTTTCTGAATGGGAAAAGGGCATGAGTAGGATCCCCCCAACCTTTGCATGTGTCTGACACAAGGGTTCTTGCTTTTGCTTGAGCTAACTAGAAATGACCGCTCCTGCAGGTTATCATCAGCTTCCCAGACCCTGCACACAAGAGTGACATCGTCCAACTCCGAGGTCCCAAAAACGAGGTGGAGAAGTGCACCGAGTACATGCAAAAGATGGTGGCAGACCTGGTAAGGAGGTCTTCTGCCTGCACTTCCCTCCTACGTGCCTGGATAACCCTGGGGCAAAGCAGAGCTCTACTGGCTTGGGTAGAGCTAAAACACCTCAAGAGGAGGGAGCTGTCGGCGGTGTTTTGGCTAAATGGAGGCAGGGGGATAGTACCTGTTATGGGAAGGCTATAGGGGAACGTCCTTGCCTTTGTTTAGTCTTACAAAAGTCCCTCGTATAGAGAACTTCCTTGGGTCTAAGCCTGTTTTCAAAAGCTCGTTTATCAGAGCTCCTGAAGTCGGGCCTCCCTTGCCACGACAGTGTAAACTTCATGTCTCCCTTCCTTTCTCCCTTAGGTTGAAAACAGCTTTTCTATTTCTGTCCCCATCTGCAAACAGTTCCACAAGAACATCATAGCGAAAGGAGGTGCCAAAATCAAGAAGGTGAGATACTGTTCCTAACACAGGTGAGCCGGGACGGGCCGCGGTGGGCCGGGACGGGCTGGGACAGGCTGTAACCGGCTGTGGTGTGCTGTGGTGGGCTGGGACGGGCCGGGGTGGGCTGGGACGGGCCGTGGTGGGCTGGGACAGGCCGGGGTGGGCTGGGACGGGCCGGTACTTGATGTGGTGGGCTGGGACGGGCTGTGGTGGGCTGTGGTGTGCCGTGATGGGCTGGGACGGGCCGTGGTGGGCTGTGGTGTGCCGTGGTGGGCTGTGGTGTGCCGTGGTGGGCTGTGGTGTGCCGTGGTGGGCTGGGACGGGCCGTGGTGGGCTGGGACGGGCCGTGGTGGGCTGTGGTGTGCCGTGATGGGCTGGGACGGGCCGTGGTGGTCTGGAACAGGCTGTGGTGGGTTGGGACAGGCTGGGACATGCTGGGACGGTGTGTGGTGGACTGGGATGGTCTGTGGTGTGCTGGGACGGGCTGTGGTGGGCAGGGATGGGCTGTGGTGGGGCGTGGTGGGCTGGGACGGGCCGTGGTGAACCGTGGTGGGCTGTGGTGGGCCGTGGTGAGCCGTTTTGAGCCGGTATGGGAAGGGATGGGCTGTGGTGGGCCGTGGTGGGCTGGGACAGGTCATGGTGGTCTGAGATGGCCCGTGGTGAACTGTGGTGGGCTGTGGTGGGCTGGAACGGGCTGTGGTGGGCTGTGGTGGGCTGGGACGGGCTGTGGTGGGCTGGGACGGGCTGGGACGGGCTGTGGTGGGCTGGGACGGGCTGTGGTGGGCTGGGACGGGCTGTGGTGGGCTGGGACGGGCTGTGGTGGGCTGGGACGGGCTGTGGTGGGCTGGGACAAGCTATGGTGTGCTGGGCCGTGCTGGGCCGGGCTGTGGTGTGCTGGGCCGGGCTGTGGTGTGCTGGGACGGGCTGTGGTGTGCTGGGACGGGCTGTGGTGTGCTGGGACGGGCTGTGGTGGGCTGTGGTGGGTTCTGCTGAGCTTGAGACGGGCTGTGGTGGGCTGGGACGGGCTGAGACGAGTTCTGGTTGTCTGGAACGAGCTGGGACGGGCTGTGGTGGGCGGGGACGGGCTGTGGTGGGCGGGGACGGGCTGTGGTGGGCTGGGACGGGCTGTGGTGGGCGGGCACGGGCTATGGTGGGCGGGGACGGGATGTGGTGGTCTGGAATGGTCTGTGGTGGGCTGGGACGGGCTGTGGCGGGCTGGGACGGGCTGCGGCAGGCTGCGACGGGCTGGGACGGGCTATGTTGGTCTGTGGTGGGTTGGGACGGGCTGGGACGGGCTGTGGTGGGCTGGGACGGGCTGTGGTGGGCTGGGACGGGCTGTGGTGGGCTGGGACGGGCTGTGGTGGGCTGGGACGAGCTAAGGTGGGCTGGGACGGGCTGCGGTGGGCTGGGACGGGCTGGGACGGGCTGCGGTGGGCTGGGACGAGCTAAGGTGTGATGGGATGGGCTGCGGTGGTCTGGGACGAGCTAAGGTGGGCTGGGACGGGCTGCGGTGGGCGGTGACGGGCTGCGGTGGGCGGGGAAGGGCTGCGGTGGGCGGGGAAGGGCTGCGGTGGGCGGGGACGGGCTGCGGTGGGCGGGGACGGGCTGCGGTGGGCTGGGACGGGCTGGGGTGGGCTGGGAAGGCCTGGGACGGGCTGGGACGAGCTGTGACGGGCTGGGACGGGCTGCGGTGGGCTGGGAAGGCCTGGGACGGGACGGGACGAGCTGCGACGGGACGGGACAGGCTGGGACGGGCTGTGCTGGGAAGGGACGGGACGGGTTGTGGTGGGCTGGGACGAAACGGGCTGTTCTGGGACGGGACGGGACGAGCTGGGACGGGACGAGATGGGCTGGGATGGGCCGGGACTGGCTCTGGTGGGCCGTGGTGGGCCGGGACGGGCCGGGACAGGCCATGGGGGGCCGGGATGGGCCGTGGTGGGGTGGGACGGGCTGTGGTGGGCGGGGACGGGCTGTGGTGGGCTAGGGACGGGCTGTGGTGTGCTGGGACGAGCTGTGACGGGCTGGGATGGGCTGTGGTGTGCTTGGATGGGCTGTGGTGGGCTGGGACGGGCTGTGGTGAGCGGGGACGGGCTGTGGTGGGCAGGGACGGGCTTTGGTGGGCTCTGGTGGGCTGGAAAGGGGTCTGGTGGGCTGGGACGGGCTGTGGTAAGCTGTAATGGGCTGTGGTGGGCTTGGACGGGCTGTGGTGGGTTGTGGTGAGCTGAGACGGGCTGTGGTGGGCTGTATTGGGCTGTGGTGGGCTGTATTGGGCTGCGGTGGGCTGGGACGGGCTGTGGCAGGCTGGGACGGGCTGTGGTGGGCTGTGGTGGGACGGGACGGGCTGTGGTGGGCTGGGACGGGCTGTGGTGGTCTATGGTAGCCTGTGGTGTGCTGTAGTGGCCTGTGGTGGGCTGGGACGGGCTGTGGTGGTCTGGGACGAACTGTGGTGGGCTGTGGTGGGACGGGACGGGCTGTGGTGAGCCAGGACGGGCTGTGGTGTGCTGAGACGGGCTCTGGTGGGCCGGGACAGGCTGTGGTGGGCTGGGACGCGCTGTGGTGCACTGGGACGAATTGTGGTGGGCTGGGACGGGCTGTGGTGAGCCGTGGTGTACCGTTGTGGGCTGGGACGGGCCGTGGTGAACTGTGGTGGGTTGGGACGGGCTGTGGGGGGCTGGGTCGGGCTAAGACGGGCTGTGGTGGGCTGGGACAGGCTGTGGTGGGCTGGGAAGGGCTGGGACGGGCTGTGGTGGGCTGGGACGGGCTGTGGTTGGCTGGGACGGGCTGTGGTTGGCTGGGATGGGCTGTGGTGGGCTGGGACTGGCTCTGGTGGGCCGGGACGTGCTGTGGTATGCTGTGGTGTGCTGGGATGGGCTGTGGTGGGCTGGGATGGGCTGTGGTGGGCTGGGACGGGCTGTGGTGGGCTGGGACGGGCTGGGAAGGGCTGGGATGGGCTGTGGTGTGCTGGGATATGCTGTGGTGGGCTGGGACGGACTGTGGTGGGCTGGGACAAGCTGTGGTGGGCTGAGACGGGCTGTGGAGGGCTGGGACAGGCTGTGGTGGTCTGGGACGGGCTCTGGTGGACTGGGACGGGATGCGGCGGGCCGTGGTGGGCTGGGACAGGCTGTGGTGGGCTATGACGTGCCGTGGTGTGCCGTGGTGAACTGTGGTGGGCTGTGGTAAGCCGTGGTGGGTTGTGGTGGGCCGTGGTGGGCTGTGGTCGGACGTGGTGGGCTGGGACAAGCTGTGGTGGGCTGGGACGGGCCGTGGTGGGCCAGGTCTGGCCTTGGTTGGCCGTGACGGGCCGTGGTGGGCCGGGCTGGGCTGTAGTGGGCGGGGACAAGTTGTGTTGGGCGGGGACAGGCTGTGGTGAGCAGGGAAGGGCTGTGGTGGCCTGGGACGGGCTGTGGAGAGCGGGGACGGGCTGTGGTGGGCGGGGACGGGCTTTGGTGGGCTCTGGTGGGCTGGAACGGGCTGTGGTGGGCTAAAACGGGCTGTGGTGGGCTGGGACGGGCTGTGGTGGGCTGGGAAGGGCTGTGGTGGGCTGTGGTGGGCTAGGACGGGCTGTGGTCGTCTGGGACGGGTTGTGGTGAGCTGAGACGGGCCGTGGTGGGCTGAGACGGGCCATGGTGGGCTGAGACGGGCCGTGGTGGGCTGGGACGGGCTGGTACGGGCTGTGGTGGGCTGTTACGGGCTGTGGTGTGTTGTGAGAGGCTGTGGTGGTCTGGGGCGAGCTGGGACGGGCTGTGGTGGGCTGGGACGGGCTGTGGTGGGCCGTAGTGGGCTGTGGTGGGCCGTAGTGGGCTGTGGTGGTCTGTGACAAGCTCTTGTGGGCTGTGGTGGGCTGGGACGAGCTGTGGTGGGCCGTAGTGGGCTGTGGTGGGCTGGGACGGGCTGTCGTGGGCTGGGACGGGCTGTCGTGGGCTGGGACGGGCTGTCGTGGGCTGGGACGGGCTGGGATGGGCCGTGGTGGGCTGGGACGGGTCGTGGTGGGCTGGGACGGGCCGTGGTAGGCTGGGACGGGTTGGGATAGGCTGCGGTGGGCCGTGGTGGGCCGTGGTGGGCTGGGATAGGCTGTGGTGAGCTGAGACGGGCTCTGGAGGTCTGTGGTGGGCTAGGACGGCTTGTGGTGGGCTGGGACGGGCTGTGGTGGGCTGTGGTGGGCTTTCATGGGCCGTGGTGGGCTGGGACGGGCTGTGGTGGGCTGGGACGGGCTGCGGTGGGTTGTGGAGAGCTGGGACGGGCTGTGACGGGCTGTGGTGGGCTGCGACGGGCTGGGAGGGGCTGGGACGGGCTGTGGTGGGCTGGGACGGGCTGGGATGGGCTGTGGTAAGCTGAGACGGGCCGTGGTGGGCTGGGACGGGCTGGTACTTGCTGTGGTGGGCTGTTACGGGCTGTGGTGTGCTGTGAGAGGCTGTGGTGGTCTGGGACGAGCTGGGACGGGCTGTGGTGGGCTGGGACGGGCTGTGGTGGTCTGTGACAAGCTCTTGTGGGCTGTGGTGGGCTGGGACGAGCTGTGGTGGGCTCTGGTGGGCTCTGGTGGGCTGGGACGGGCTGTCGTGGGCTGGGACGGGCCGTGGTGGGCTGGGACGGGCCGTGGTGGGCTGGGACGGGCCGTGGTGGGCTGGGACGGGCCGTGGTGGGCTGGGACGGGCCGTGGTTGGCTGGGACGGGCCATGGTGGGCTGGGACGGGCCATGGTGGGCTGGGACGGGTTGGGATAGGCTGCAGTGGGCCGTGGTGGGCTGGGATAGGCTGTGGTGAGCTGAGACGGGCTCTGGAGGTCTGTGGTGGGCTAGGACGGCTTGTGGTGGGCTGGGACGGGCTGTGGTGGGCTGTGGTGGGCTTTCGTGGGCCGTGTTGGGCTGGGACGGGCTGTGACGGGCTGTGGTGGGCTGCGACGGGCTCTGGGGGTCTGGGACAGGCTTGGACGGGCTGGGACAGGCTGTGGTGGGCTGTGGTAAGCTGGGACGGGCTCTGGTGGGCTGAGACGGGGTGTGGTGGGCTTCGACGGGCTGTAGTGGGCTGTGGTGGGCTGGGACGGGCTGTGGTGGGTTGTGGTGAGCTGAGACGGGCTGTCGTGAAATTGGACGGGCTGTGGTGGGCTGTGGTGTGCTGGGACATGCTGTGGTGAACTGGGAAGGGCTCTGGTGGTCTGGAATGGGCTGCGGTGGGCTGGGACGGGCTGTGGTGGGCTGGGACAGGCTCTGGTGGGCCGGGACAGACTCTGGTGCGCTGTGGTGGGCTGTGGTGGGCTATGGTGCGCTGTGGTGGGTTGTGGTGAGCTAGAACGGGTTGTGGTTTGGCTGGGACGGGCTATAGTGGGCTGGGACGGGATTGTGGTGGGCTGGGACGGGCTCTGATGGTCTGCGGCGGCCGTGGTGGGCTGGGACGGGCTGTGGTGACCTGGGACGGGCCATGGTGGGCTGGGACGGGCCGTGGTGGGCTGGGACGGGTCGTGGTGGGCTGGGACGGGCTGTGGTGGGCTGCGGTGAGTAGGGACGGGCTGTGGTGGGCTGGGACAGGCTGTGGTGGGCCGTGGTGGGCTGGGACGGGCCGCGGTGGGCTGTGGTGGGCCGTGGTGGGCTGGGACGGGCCGTGGTGGAATGGGATGGGCTGGGATGGGCTGTGGTGGGCTGCGGTGGGCTAGGACGGCTTGTGGTGGGCTGGGACGGGCTGTGGTGGGCCGTGTTGGGCCGTGGTGGGCTTTTGTGGGCCATGGTGGGCTGGGACGGGCTGTGGTGGGCTGGGACGGGCTGTGGTGGGCTGGGACGGGCTGCGGTGGGTTGTGGAGAGCTGGGACGGGCTGTGACGGGCTGTGGTGGGCTGCGACGGGCTCTGGGGGTCTGGGACAGGCCCTGACGAGCTGGGACAGGCTGGGACAGGCTGTGGTGGGCTGAGACGGGCTGTGGTGGGCTGGGACAAGCTCTGGTGGTCTGGGACATACTGTGGTGGGCTGGGACGGGCTGGGACGGGCTGTGGTGCTCTGTGGTGGGCTCGGACGTGCCGTGGTGGACCGTGGTGGGCTTGTATGGGCCGTGGTGGGCTTGGATGGGCCGTGGTGGGCTGTGGTCGGCCGTGGTGGGCTGTGGTGGGCTGTGGTCGGCTGTGGTGGGCTGGGACGGGCTGTGGTGGGCTGAGATGGGATGTGGTGGTCTGGGACAGGCTGTAATGGGCTGGGATGGGCTGTGGTGCGCCTTGGTGGGCTGTGTTGGGCCCGGATGGGCCGTGGTGGGCTGGGACGGGCTGTGGTGGGCTGGGACGGGCCGTGGTTGGCTGGGACAGGCTGTGGTGGGCTGTGGTGTGATGGGACGGGCTGTGGTGTGATGGGACGGGCTGTGGTGGGCTGGGATCGGCTGGGATAGGCTGTGGTTGGTTATGGTGGGCTGGGAGGAGCTGTGGTGGTCTGGGACAAGCTGTGGTGGGCTGTGGTGGGCTGGGACGGGCTGTGGTGGGCTGGCACGGGCTGTGGTGGGCTGTGGTGGTCTGTGGTGGGCTGGGACGGGCTGTGGTGGTCTGTGGTGGGTTCTGAAGGGCTGTGGTGGGCTGTGGTGGGTTGGGACACGCTGTGGTGGGTAGGGACGGGCTGTGGTGGGCTGTGGTGTGTTGTGACGGGTTGGCACGGGCTGGGACCGGCCGTGGTGGGCTGGGATGGGCTGCGGTGGGCTGTGGTGAGCTGAGACGGGCTCTGGAGGGCTGTGGTGGGCTGGGACGGGCTGTGGTGAACTGTGGTGGGCCGTGGTGGGCTGGGACGGGCCGTGGTAGGCTGGGACGGGTTGGGATAGGCTGCGGTGGGCCGTGGTGTGCTGTGGTGGGCCGTGGTGGGCTGGGATAGGCTGTGGTGAGCTGAGACGGGCTCTGGAGGTCTGTGGTGGGCTAGGACGGCTTGTGGTGGGCTGGGACGGGCTGTGGTGGGCTGTGGTGGGCTTTCATGGGCCGTGGTGGGCTGGGACGGGCTGTGGTGGGCTGGGACGGGCTGCGGTGGGTTGTGGAGAGCTGGGACGGGCTGTGACGGGCTGTGGTGGGCTGCGACGGGCTGGGAGGGGCTGGGACGGGCTGTGGTGGGCTGGGACGGGCTGGGATGGGCTGTGGTAAGCTGAGACGGGCCGTGGTGGGCTGGGACGGGCTGGTACTTGCTGTGGTGGGCTGTTACGGGCTGTGGTGTGCTGTGAGAGGCTGTGGTGGTCTGGGACGAGCTGGGACGGGCTGTGGTGGGCTGGGACGGGCTGTGGTGGTCTGTGACAAGCTCTTGTGGGCTGTGGTGGGCTGGGACGAGCTGTGGTGGGCTCTGGTGGGCTCTGGTGGGCTGGGACGGGCTGTCGTGGGCTGGGACGGGCCGTGGTGGGCTGGGACGGGCCGTGGTGGGCTGGGACGGGCCGTGGTGGGCTGGGACGGGCCGTGGTTGGCTGGGACGGGCCATGGTGGGCTGGGACGGGCCGTGGTGGGCTGGGACGGGCCGTGGTGGGCTGGGACGGGTTGGGATAGGCTGCAGTGGGCCGTGGTGGGCTGGGATAGGCTGTGGTGAGCTGAGACGGGCTCTGGAGGTCTGTGGTGGGCTAGGACGGCTTGTGGTGGGCTGGGACGGGCTGTGGTGGGCTGTGGTGGGCTTTCGTGGGCCGTGTTGGGCTGGGACGGGCTGTGGTGGGCTGGGACGGGCTGCGGTGGGTTTTGGAGAGCTGGGACGGGCTGTGACGGGCTGTGGTGGGCTGCGACGGGCTCTGGGGGTCTGGGACAGGCTTGGACGGGCTGGGACAGGCTGTGGTGGGCTGTGGTAAGCTGGGACGGGCTCTGGTGGGCTGAGACGGGGTGTGGTGGGCTTCGACGGGCTGTGGTGGGCTGTGGTGGGCTGGGACGGGCTGTGGTGGGTTGTGGTGAGCTGAGACGGGCTGTCGTGAAATTGGACGGGCTGTGGTGGGCTGTGGTGTGCTGGGACATGCTGTGGTGAACTGGGAAGGGCTCTGGTGGTCTGGAATGGGCTGCGGTGGGCTGGGACGGGCTGTGGTGGGCTGGGACAGGCTCTGGTGGGCCGGGACAGACTCTGGTGCGCTGTGGTGGGCTGTGGTGGGCTATGGTGCGCTGTGGTGGGTTGTGGTGAGCTAGAACGGGTTGTGGTTTGGCTGGGACGGGCTATAGTGGGCTGGGACGGGATTGTGGTGGGCTGGGACGGGCTCTGATGGTCTGCGGCGGCCGTGGTGGGCTGGGACGGGCTGTGGTAAGCTGGGACGGGCCATGGTGGGCTGGGACGGGCCGTGGTGGGCTGGGACGGGTCGTGGTGGGCTGGGACGGGCTGTGGTGGGCTGCGGTGAGTAGGGACGGGCTGTGGTGGGCTGGGACAGGCTGTGGTGGGCCGTGGTGGGCTGGGACGGGCCGCGGTTGGCTGGGACGGGCCGCGGTGGGCTGTGGTGGGCCGTGGTGGGCTGGGACGGGCCGTGGTGGAATGGGATGGGCTGGGATGGGCTGTGGTGGGCTGCGGTGGGCTAGGACGGCTTGTGGTGGGCTGGGACGGGCTGTGGTGGGCCGTGTTGGGCCGTGGTGGGCTTTTGTGGGCCATGGTGGGCTGGGACGGGCTGTGGTGGGCTGGGACGGGCTGCGGTGGGTTGTGGAGAGCTGGGACGGGCTGTGACGGGCTGTGGTGGGCTGCGACGGGCTCTGGGGGTCTGGGACAGGCCCTGACGAGCTGGGACAGGCTGGGACAGGCTGTGGTGGGCTGAGACGGGCTGTGGTGGGCTGGGACAAGCTCTGGTGGTCTGGGACATACTGTGGTGGGCTGGGACGGGCTGGGACGGGCTGTGGTGCTCTGTGGTGGGCTGGGACGTGCCGTGGTGGACCGTGGTGGGCTTGGATGGGCCGTGGTGGGCTTGGATGGGCCGTGGTGGGCTGTGGTCGGCCGTGGTGGGCTGTGGTCGGCCGTGGTGGGCTGTGGTGGGCTGTGGTCGGTTGTGGTGGGCTGGGACGGGCTGTGGTGGGCTGAGATGGGATGTGGTGGTCTGGGACAGGCTGTAATGGGCTGGGATGGGCTGTGGTGCGCCTTGGTGGGCTGTGTTGGGCCCGGATGGGCCGTGGTGGGCTGGGACGGGCTGTGGTGGGCTGGGACGGGCCGTGGTTGGCTGGGACAGGCTGTGGTGGGCTGTGGTGTGATGGGACGGGCTGTGGTGTGATGGGACGGGCTGTGGTGGGCTGGGATCGGCTGGGATAGGCTGTGGTTGGTTATGGTGGGCTGGGAGGAGCTGTGGTGGTCTGGGACAAGCTGTGGTGGGCTGTGGTGGGCTGGGACGGGCTGTGGTGGGCTGGCACGGGCTGTGGTGGGCTGTGGTGGTCTGTGGTGGGCTGGGATGGGCTGTGGTGGTCTGTGGTGGGTTCTGAAGGGCTGTGGTGGGCTGTGGTGGGTTGGGACACGCTGTGGTGGGTAGGGACGGGCTGTGGTGGGCTGTGGTGTGTTGTGACGGGTTGGCACGGGCTGGGACCGGCCGTGGTGGGCTGGGATGGGCTGCGGTGGGCTGTGGTGAGCTGAGACGGGCTCTAGAGGGCTGTGGTGGGCTGGGACGGGCTGTGGTGAACTGTGGTGGGACGTGGTGGGCTTTCGTGGGCTGTGGTGGGCTGGGACGGGCTGTGGTGGGCGAGGACGGGCTGGGACGGGCTGTGGTGGGTTGTGGAGAGCTGTGACGGGCTGTGGTGGGCTGCGACGGGCTGTGGTGGGCTGGGACGGGCTGGGACGGGCTGTGGTGGGCTGAGACGGGCTGGGAGGGGCTGGGACGGGCTGTGGTGGTCTGGGACGGGCTGTGTTGGGCGGGGACGGGCTGTGGTGGGCTGGAACGGACTGTGGTGGTCCTGGACGGGCTCTGGTGGGCTGTGGTGGGCTGGGATGGGCTGTGGTGAGCTGGGACGGGCTGGGACGGGCTGTGGGTGGCTGGGACGGGCTGTGGTGGGCTGGGACTTGCTGTGGTGTGCTGTGGTTTGTCCATCAAACAGCTTCTCTGTTTTTCTGTCTCTCAGGCCAACAGTTTTACCGTCTCCTCGGTCTCTGCCCCCTCTTGGCTTCATCGTTTCATTATTAGAAAGAAAGGACAGGACCTGGCCAAAATCACTCAGCAGATGCCAAAGGTATGGGTGAGCTGGTTAGCTTAGCACCCCCGGCGTAGAAAAAGGTTTAGTCCAGATCACTCGTCACGAAAGAGAGAGGTGTATTCTAGCGTGGGTAAACCCAGGGGGAAATGACACAGGTCTTTGCTGTTCAAGGGAACCCTCTCTTTTACTGCTGCAAACACTGCTCCTCCTATGTTATTGTCATGGGTTGAGCGCTTCCAAGGAAGCTTTATGTGGTGCTGTTTTGAGAACTGATGTAGTAGGATACCTGGAAATGGCGAGTGCAGCAAGGCTTCTCCCTGGGGAGTTAGACGGTATCTAGATAAAGGCTAAATGAGTAAACTTCTCCAAAGCCCTTGCAGAAACCGGGACGGCACCAGAGCCTTGGGCTCTAGGCACTGCCATATGGCCGAAATTGTTAAGTTTCTGACTTGTAAAATTGTGGGGATTTGGTCTGGGCTTTTTGGGAAGGAGCACATCTCTCAGTGGCAGGGATCGATGGTGTAGGCCTGACCAAAAGCATTGGCCTGGCTTGGATCTTGGCAAATTCTGAAGAGATTCATTGTCCTTCACCTCAAGGTTCACATCAAATTCACTGGAGGAGAGGATAACATCACTTTGGAAGGACCTACAGAAGATGTGCATGTGGCTCAGGAACAGATTGAAGCCGTGCTCAAGGAACTGGTGAGCTGCAGTTACTAGTTCCAGTAAGAAACTGGGGGAAGAAGGGGCAACAGAGCAGAGGTGATGAGGTGTTTGTCACATCCATAGGATGTCTTGGCATGCTTAATCGAACTTGCAGGAGACAAATTGTGTGGCAGGTGGATGACACCCCTTGGTCATCCATAGCATCCTTGAAAAGTCAGCATTAATTTTTTTGGTGCGGAGAAGGAAGGATTCTCTTGGTTATAGCTGGAGAGGCATAGAAGTGAGTCTTTTCGATGTTTCATGAGCACAATGCTCTCTTCTCAAAGCAGAGGAATGCTTGTGCTCTGCTTAAGAGCAGAAGTGCTTGTAGCTGACCGCTGGTGAGTCAGTGCCAATACTGGCAGTAGGCAGTTACTTAGGGCACGAGACAGAAGCGGTGGCCTGTCCTACCTGGCCCTATATAATATAATATATAATAGTGGACATACATACATATATAGATATAGATATAAAAATATAATTCTTTTTAGATCCACGGGATGGATTACGCAATAATCAAGGCTGACCACCAATTCCACCGACACCTCATTGGCAAGAACGCAGCTAAACGGTAAGTGGAGTGCCTTTCTAGTCCTTCCCATGCTCACACTCTTCGTGTTTAGTAGATGGTATCAGGGGCTCTGTAGCTCACCCAGTGTGCTGTCTCCATCACGTTTCCTCTGCTTTCCTGGAGTGGTGGTGGTACAAGGAGAGAAATGGGCCGTGAGGCCTTGCGATGGCTTTAACGTGTGAAAGTACCTTGGGAGCCTGAACAGTAGTGGAATTACTTCTCTGTGCGAATGACATTTTAGCAGCCAGTTGTGGGTGGTGGAAATGTGCTTGGTGAGCTTCTCCCTGTAGAGGAATGAAGGCGGTGGGTTGATTAGCATTGATAACACGCAGCTGTGGCCTTGCCTCAGAGGCAGTGGGTTGATTGACGTGGATGACGTGCAGGTGTAGCTGGTTCCCGCTAAGGGGTTAAATAGCCCTGTGGCTTGTGGGAGAGGGTGTCAGCTGGAGGAGGAGCAGTGTGGTCTGGCCTCTGGAGGAAGGCGCTACAGCACCGGCAGTAGAATATGGCCAACGGTAAAGCCTTGTTGCGGTCTGCTAGTTTGATAGCACTGCAACGTGACCCCAGCCAAGAGTTTGGGGTAGAAAGGAACGATTATCCTCTGCTCTAAATGTGATACTGTTTGGGGAAGAAACACGCCTCGCTCTGACAAGGGAACAATGGGCTCTGTAGATGCCACGGTATTTACTTGGACAGGCTCTCGTGTGGCACAGGTCTGCTCTCAGTGAACTCCAGGGGGAAGAGGCAATTTCCCCTGTCTCAACCCTACCCCGCTGAGCCCTTCCCAGAGGCGGCTTTACTTCTTCAACAGCCTCTGAGCAGTGATAATCCAGGTGCCTTGCTTCCAGGTCTTTGCCTAGCAGATGGCGTCACCACAGTCCTTGCCTCGAAGTTAACAGGATGAAGGATCTGTACAAGGTGTCTGTGCGCATTCCCCCGGACAACGAGAAGAGCAACCCGATCAGAATGGAAGGAGACCCACAGGGGGTCCCACAGGCCAAGAAAGAGCTGCTGGAACTCGCTTCCCGTATGGTGAGTGGGTAGGACGTGATGTTTGGGAGACTGCAGGGTTTGCGCTCTCGTGTTCCCTTGTAACCTTCTGGTGCGAGTGTGTGCCCCTTGCCCACCGAGCACTTGGGTCTCATGACAAGTGCAAGTTCCTCTTCACAAATGTCTTCCCCTGTTCCCTCGGGTAGCCTTTCTCTGTCAACGCAGAGTGAATTTTGTCTGGAGAAAAGAGGGACAGTGCTGGCAAGTAAACCGTCGGGCAGCAAACCGCTAAGTCAAAGTAGATGGCTCTCCGGCTGAACACTCAGTGTGCCCTCTGTTCCCATCAGGAAAATGAACACGCTGCGGACCTAATCGTTGAGCAGAAATTCCACCGGACCATCATTGGGCAGAAGGCTGAGCGGGTCTGGGAAATCCGGGAGCAATTCCCAGAGGTAAGGCTTTGTAGGAGAGGAGGAATCCAGAGGGGATATTTCCTACATGGGTAGTAGGCCTGTCGTCACAGAAGTCGTAACTTTAGTGGCTCTGTAGCGCAAGTGTCTGAGAAGATAGTTCTTTTAGCCAGAGGCCGCTAACACGGTTCCCCGTTTCTGAATGGGAAAAGGGCATGAGTAGGATCCCCCCAACCTTTGCATGTGTCTGACACAAGGGTTCTTGCTTTTGCTTGAGCTAACTAGAAATGACCGCTCCTGCAGGTTATCATCAGCTTCCCAGACCCTGCACACAAGAGTGACATCGTCCAACTCCGAGGTCCCAAAAACGAGGTGGAGAAGTGCACCGAGTACATGCAAAAGATGGTGGCAGACCTGGTAAGGAGGTCTTCTGCCTGCTCTTCCCTCCTACGTGCCTGGATAACCCTGGGGCAAAGCAGAGCTCTACTGGCTTGGGTAGAGCTAAAACACCTCAAGAGGAGGGAGCTGTCGGCGCTGTTTTGGCTAAATGGAGGCAGGGGGATAGTACCTGTTATGGGAAGGCTATAGGGGAACGTCCTTGCCTTTGTTTAGTCTTACAAAAGTCCCTCGTATAGAGAACTTCCTTGGGTCTAAGCCTCTTTTCAAAAGCTCGTTTATCAGAGCTCCTGAAGTCGGGCCTCCCTTGCCACGACAGTGTAAACTTCATGTCTCCCTTCCTTTCTCCCTTAGGTTGAAAACAGCTTTTCTATTTCTGTCCCCATCTGCAAACAGTTCCACAAGAACATCATAGCGAAAGGAGGTGCCAAAATCAAGAAGGTGAGATACTGTTCCTAACACAGGTGAGCCGGGACGGGCCGCGGTGGGCCGGGACGGGCTGGGACAGGCTGTAACCGGCTGTGGTGTGCTGTGGTGGGCTGGGACGGGCCGGGGTGGGCTGGGACGGGCCGTGGTGGGCTGGGACGGGCCGTGGTGGGCTGGGACGGGCCGGTACTTGATGTGGTGGGCTGGGACGGGCTGTGGTGGGCTGTGGTGTGCCGTGATGGGCTGGGACGGGCCGTGGTGGGCTGTGGTGTGCCGTGATGGGCTGTGGTGTGCCGTGGTGGGCTGTGGTGTGCCGTGGTGGGCTGTGGTGTGCCGTGGTGGGCTGGGACGGGCCGTGGTGGGCTGGGACGGGCCGTGGTGGGCTGTGGTGTGCCGTGATGGGCTGGGACGGGCCGTGGTGGTCTGGAACAGGCTGTGGTGGGTTGGGACAGGCTGGGACATGCTGGGACGGTGTGTGGTGGACTGGGATGGTCTGTGGTGTGCTGGGACGGGCTGTGGTGGGCAGGGATGGGCTGTGGTGGGGCGTGGTGGGCTGGGACGGGCCGTGGTGAACTGTGGTGGGCTGTGGTGGGCCGTGGTGAGCCGTTTTGAGCCGGTATGGGAAGGGATGGGCTGGGACGGGCCGTGGTGGGCTGGGACGGGCCGTGGTGGGCTGGGACGGGCCGTGGTGGGCTGGGACGGGCTGTGGTGGGCTGTGGTGGGCTGGGACGGGCCGTGGTGGGCTGGGACGGGCTGTGGTGGGCTGTGGTGGGCTGGGATGGGCTGTGGTGGGCTGTGATGGTCTGGGACAGGCTGTGGTGGGCTGTGGTGGGTTCTGGTGAGCTTGAGACGGGCTGTGGTCGGCTGGGACGGGCTGTGGTGGGCTGGGACGGGCTGGGACGGGCTGTGGTGGGCTGGGACGGGCTGGGACGGGCTGTGGTGGGCTGGGACGGGCTGTGGTGGGCTGGGACGAGCTGTGGTGGGCTGGGACAGGCTGGGGTGGGCTGGGACGGGCCGCGGTGGGCCGGGACGGGCTGTGGCGAGCTGGGACGGGTTGTGGTGGGCTGGGACTGGTTGTGGCGGACTGGGACGAACTGTGGTGGTCTGTGGTGGCCTGGGACGTGCCGTGTTGGCCTGGGACGTGCCGTGGTGGCCTGGGACGGGCCGTGGTGGCCTGGGACGGGCCGTGGTGGGCCGGGACGGGCCGTGGTGGGCTGGGACGGGTTGTGGCGGGCTGGGACGAACTGTGGTGGTCTGTGGTGGGCTGGGACGGGCCGTGGTGGGCTGGGACGGGCTCTGGTGGTATGGACCGGGCTGTGGTGGGCTGGGAAGGGCTGGAATGGGCTGTGGTGGGCTGGCACGGTGTGTGGTGGGCTGGCACAGGCTGTGGTGGGCTTGGACCTGCTGTGGTGGTCGGGGACGGGTTGTGGTAGGTCCGGGATGGGCTGTCGTGGTCCGGGACGGGCTCTGGTGGTCTCAAACCGGCTGTGGTGGGTTGGGAAGGGCTGGAATGGGCTGTGGTGGGTTGGGACAGGCTGTGGTGGGCTGGGACGGGCTGTGGTGGGCTTGGACCTGCTGTGGTGGTCAGGGACGGGTTCTGGTAGGTCCGGGACGGTCTGTGGTGGGCTGGGACGGGCTGTGGTGGGCTGGGATGGGCTCTGATAAGCTGTAACCGGCTGTGGTGGGCTGTGGTGGTCTGGTACGGGTTGTGGTGAGCTGAGATGGGCTGTGGTGTGCTTTGGTGGGCTGGGGTGGGCTCGGACGGGCCGTGGTGGGCTGGGACGGGCTGTGGTGGGCTTCTATGGGCTGGTACTTTATGTGGTGGGCTGTGACGGGCTGTGGTGGTCTGGGATGGGCTGGGACAGGCTGTGGTGGGCCGTGGTAAGCCATGGTGGGCTGTGGTGGTCTGGGACGGGCTGTGGTGGGCTGTGGTGTGCCATGGTGGGCTGGGACAGGCTGCGGTGGGCTGGGACGGGCTGTGGTGGGATGGGGACGGGCTGTGGTTGGTTGTGGTGGGCTGGGACGGGCTGTGGTGGGCTGGGACAGGCTGGGGTGGGCTGGGACAGGCTGTGGTGGGATGGGGACGGGCTGTGGTTGGTTGTGGTGGGCTGGGACGGGCTGTGGTGGGCTGGGACGGGCTGTGGTGGGCTGGGACGAGCTGTGATGAGCTGAGACGGGCTGTGATGGGCCGGGGTGGGCCGGGACAGGCTCTGGTGGGCTGTGGAGGGCTGGGCCGGGCTCTGGTGGGCTGGGACGGACTTGGACGCACTGTGGTGGGCTGGGACGGGCTGGGACGGCCTGTGTAGGGCTGGGAGGGGCTGTGGTGGGCTGTGTGGGGCTGGGAAGGGCTGTGGTGGGGTGGGACGGGCTAGAACGGCTATGGTGGGCTGGGACGGGCTGTGGTGGGCTTGGATGGGCTGTGCTGTGCTGGAACGGTCTGGGACGAGTTGTGGTGAGTGTGGTGGGCTGGGACGGGCTGGGACGGACTGTGTTTAGCTGGGACGGGCTGTGGTGGGCCGTGGTGGGCTGGGACAGGCTGTGGTGAGCTGAGACGGGCTGTGGTGGGCTGTGTCGGGCTGGTACGAGCTGTGACGGGGTGGGACGGGCTGTGGTGGTCTGCGCTAGGCTGTGGTGTGCTGTAGTGGCCTGTGATGGGCTGGGTGGGGCTGTGGTGGGCTGGGACGGGCCGTGGTGGGCTGGGACGGGCCGTGGTGGGCTGGGACGGGCCGTGGTGGGCTGGGACGGGCCGTGGTGGGCTGGGACGGGCCGTGGTGGGCTGGGACGCGCCGTGGTGGGCTGGGATAAGCTGTGTTGGGCTGGGACGGGCTGTGTTAGGCTGGGATGGGCTGTGGAGGATTGGGACGGGCTATGGAGAGCTGTGGAGAGCTGGGACGGTCTGTGGTGGGCTGGGACAGGCTGTGGTGGGCTTGGACCTGCTGTGGTGGTCGGGGACGGGTTGTGGTAGGTCCGGGACGGGCTGTCGTGGTCCGGGACGTGCTATGGTGGGCTGGGAAGGCCTGGGACGGGCTGTGGTGGGCGGGGACGGGCTGTGGTGGGCGGGGACGGGCTGTGGTGGGCGGGGACTGGCTGGGACGAGCTGGGACGGGCTGTGGTGGGCTGCGGTAGGCTGTGGTGTTCTGTAGTGGTCTGTGGTGGGCTGGGATGGGCTGTGGTGGGCTGGGACGGGCTGTGGTGGGCTGGGACGGGCTGTGGTGGGCTGGGACAGGCTGTGGTGGGATGGGGACGGGCTGTGGTTGGTTGTGGTGGGCTGGGACGGGCTGTGGTGGGCTGGGACGGGCTGTGGTGGGCTGGGACGAGCTGTGATGAGCTGAGACGGGCTGTGATGGGCCGGGGTGGGCCGGGACAGGCTCTGGTGGGCTGTGGAGGGCTGGGACGGGCTCTGGTGGGCTGGGACGTACTTGGACGCACTGTGGTGGGCTGGGACGGGCTGGGACGGCCTGTGTAGGGCTGGGAGGGGCTGTGGTGGGCAGTGGGGGGCTGGGAAGGGCTGTGGTGGGCTGGGACGGGCTAGAACAGCTATGGTGGGCTGGGACGGGCTGTGGTGGGCTTGGATGGGCTGTGCTGTGCTGGAACGGTCTGGGACGAGTTGTGGTGAGTGTGGTGGGCTGGGACGGGCTGGGGCGGACTGTGTTTAGCTGGGACGGGCTGTGGTGGGCCGTGGTGGGCTGGGACAGGCTGTGGTGAGCTGAGACGGGCTGTGGTGGGCTGTGTCGGGCTGGGACGAGCTGTGACGGGGTGGGACGGGCTGTGGTGGTCTGCGCTAGGCTGTGGTGTGCTGTAGTGGCCTGTGGTGGGCTGGGACGGGCTGTGGTGGGCTGGGACGGGCTGTGGTGGGCTGGGACGGGCTGTGGTGGGCTGGGATAAGCTGTGTTGGGCTGGGACGGGCTGTGTTAGGCTGGGACAGGCTGTGGAGGATTGGGACGGGCTATGGAGAGCTGTGGAGAGCTGGGACGGTCTGTGGTGGGCTGGGACAGGCTGTGGTGGGCTTGGACCTGCTGTGGTGGTCGGGGACGGGTTGTGGTAGGTCTGGGACGGGCTGTCGTGGTCCGGGACGGGCTGTGGTGGGCTGGGAAGGCCTGGGACGGGCTGGGACGAGCTGGGACGGGCTGTGGTGGGCGGGGACGGGCTGTGGTGGGCGGGGATGGGCTGGGACGAGCTGGGACGGGCTGTGGTGGATTGCGGTAGGCTGTGGTGCTCTGTAGTGGTCTGTGGTGTTCTGTAGTGGTCTGTGGTGGGCTGGGACGGGCTGTGGTGGGCTGGGCTGGGCTGGGAAGGGCTGTCGTGGGCTGTGGGGGCCTGGGACATGCTTGGGTGGGCTGTGGTGGGCTGGGACGTGCTGTGACGAGCTGGGACGAGCTGTGACGGGCTGTGGTGTGTTGTAGTGGCCTGTGGTATGCTGTAGTGGCCTGTGGTGGGCTGGGACGGGCTGTGGTGGGCTGGGACAAACTGTGGTGGGCTGTGGTGGGCTGGGATGAGCTGGGACAGGCTGGGACGGGCTGAGACGGGCTGTGGTGGGCTGGGACGGGCTGTAGTGGGCTGTGGTGGGCTGTGGAGGGCTGGGACGGGCTGTAGTGTGCCGTGGTGGGCTGGGACGGGCCGGGTGTGCTGGGATGGGCTGGGACGGGCTGTGGTGGGCTGGGGCGTGCTGTGGTAGGCTGGGGCGGGCTCTGGTGGGCTGGGGCGGGCTCTGGTGGGCTGGGGCGGGCTGTGGTGGGCTGGGGCGGGCTGTGGTGGGCTGGGGCGGGCTGTGGTGGGCTGGGACGGGCCGTGGTGGGCTGGGACGGGCTCTGGTGGGCTTGTACAGGCTGTGGTGGGCTGGGACGAGCCGTTGTAAGCTGGGACGGGCCGTGATGGGCCGCGACGGGCCGTGGTGGGTTGTTATGGGCCGTGGTGGGCTGGGACGGGCTGTTATGGGCTGTGGTGGACCGTGGTGGGCTATGATGGACCGTGGTGGGCTATGATGGGCTGTGGTAAGCTGTGACGGGCTTTCATGGGCTGGGACGGGTTGTCGTGGGCTGTGGTGGGCTAGGACAGGCTGTGGTGAGCTGGGACGGGCCGTGGTGGGCCGGGACGGGCCGTGGTGGGCCGGGACGGGCCGTGGCGGGCTGGGACGAACTGTGGTGGGCTGGGACGAACTGTGGTGGTCTGTGGTGGGCTGGGACGGGCTGTGGTGATCTGGGACGGGCTGTGGTAGGCTGGGACAAACTGTGGCGGGCTGGGACGGGCCGTGGAGGGCCGGGATGGGCCGTGGTGGGCCGGGAAAGGCTGTGTTTGGCTGGGACAGGCTGTGTTTGGCTGGGACAGGCTGTGGTGGGCTGGGACGGGCCGTGGTGTGCCGGGACGGGCCGTGGTGGGCCGGGCCGGGCCGTCGTGGGCTGGGACGGGCCGTGGCGGGCTGGGACGGGTTGTGGAGGACTGGGACGAACTGTGGTGGTCTGTGGTGGGCTGTGGTGGACCGTGGTGGGCTGTGATGGGCTGTGGTAAGCTGGGACGGGATGTGGTAAGCTGGGACGGGCTTTCGTGGTCTGGGACGGGTTGTCGTGGGCTGGGACGGTCTGGGACGGGCCGTGGTGAGCTGGGACGGGCCGTGGTGGGCTGGGACAGCCCGTGGCAGGCTGGGACGGGCTGTGGTGAGCTGGGACGGGCCGTGGTGGGCCGGGACGGGCCGTGGTGGGCTGGGATAAGCTGTGTTGGGCTGGGACGGGCTGTGTTAGGCTGGGACAGGCTGTGGAGGATTGGGACGGGCTATGGAGAGCTGTGGAGAGCTGGGACGGTCTGTGGTGGGCTGGGACAGGCTGTGGTGGGCTTGGACCTGCTGTGGTGGTCGGGGACGGGTTGTGGTAGGTCTGGGACGGGCTGTCGTGGTCCGGGACGGGCTGTGGTGGGCTGGGAAGGCCTGGGACGGGCTGGGACGAGCTGGGACGGGCTGTGGTGGGCGGGGACGGGCTGTGGTGGGCGGGGATGGGCTGGGACGAGCTGGGACGGGCTGTGGTGGATTGCGGTAGGCTGTGGTGCTCTGTAGTGGTCTGTGGTGTTCTGTAGTGGTCTGTGGTGGGCTGGGACGGGCTGTGGTGGGCTGGGCTGGGCTGGGAAGGGCTGTCGTGGGCTGTGGGGGCCTGGGACATGCTTGGGTGGGCTGTGGTGGGCTGGGACGTGCTGTGACGAGCTGGGACGAGCTGTGACGGGCTGTGGTGTGTTGTAGTGGCCTGTGGTATGCTGTAGTGGCCTGTGGTGGGCTGGGACGGGCTGTGGTGGGCTGGGACAAACTGTGGTGGGCTGTGGTGGGCTGGGATGAGCTGGGACAGGCTGGGACGGGCTGAGACGGGCTGTGGTGGGCTGGGACGGGCTGTAGTGGGCTGTGGTGGGCTGTGGAGGGCTGGGACGGGCTGTAGTGTGCCGTGGTGGGCTGGGACGGGCCGGGTGGGCTGGGATGGGCTGGGACGGGCTGTGGTGGGCTGGGGCGTGCTGTGGTAGGCTGGGGCGGGCTCTGGTGGGCTGGGGCGGGCTCTGGTGGGCTGGGGCGGGCTGTGGTGGGCTGGGGCGGGCTGTGGTGGGCTGGGGCGGGCCGTGGTGGGCTGGGACGGGCCGTGGTGGGCTGGGACGGGCCGTGGTGGGCTGGGACGGGCTCTGGTGGGCTTGTACAGGCTGTGGTGGGCTGGGACGAGCCGTTGTAAGCTGGGACGGGCCGTGATGGGCCGCGACGGGCCGTGGTGGGTTGTTATGGGCCGTGGTGGGCTGGGACGGGCTGTTATGGGCTGTGGTGGACCGTGGTGGGCTATGATGGACCGTGGTGGGCTATGATGGGCTGTGGTAAGCTGTGACGGGCTTTCATGGGCTGGGACGGGTTGTCGTGGGCTGTGGTGGGCTAGGACAGGCTGTGGTGAGCTGGGACGGGCCGTGGTGGGCCGGGACGGGCCGTGGTGGGCCGGGACGGGCCGTGGCGGGCTGGGACGAACTGTGGTGGGCTGGGACGAACTGTGGTGGTCTGTGGTGGGCTGGGACGGGCTGTGGTGATCTGGGACGGGCTGTGGTAGGCTGGGACAAACTGTGGCGGGCTGGGACGGGCCGTGGAGGGCCGGGATGGGCCGTGGTGGGCCGGGAAAGGCTGTGTTTGGCTGGGACAGGCTGTGTTTGGCTGGGACAGGCTGTGGTGGGCTGGGACGGGCCGTGGTGTGCCGGGACGGGCCGTGGTGGGCCGGGCCGGGCCGTCGTGGGCTGGGACGGGCCGTGGCGGGCTGGGACGGGTTGTGGAGGACTGGGACGAACTGTGGTGGTCTGTGGTGGGCTGTGGTGGACCGTGGTGGGCTGTGATGGGCTGTGGTAAGCTGGGACGGGATGTGGTAAGCTGGGACGGGCTTTCGTGGTCTGGGACGGGTTGTCGTGGGCTGGGACGGTCTGGGACGGGCCGTGGTGAGCTGGGACGGGCCGTGGTGGGCTGGGACAGCCCGTGGCAGGCTGGGACGGGCTGTGGTGAGCTGGGACGGGCCGTGGTGGGCCGGGACGGGCCGTGGTGGGCTGGGATAAGCTGTGTTGGGCTGGGACGGGCTGTGTTAGGCTGGGACAGGCTGTGGAGGATTGGGACGGGCTATGGAGAGCTGTGGAGAGCTGGGACGGTCTGTGGTGGGCTGGGACAGGCTGTGGTGGGCTTGGACCTGCTGTGGTGGTCGGGGACGGGTTGTGGTAGGTCTGGGACGGGCTGTCGTGGTCCGGGACGGGCTGTGGTGGGCTGGGAAGGCCTGGGACGGGCTGGGACGAGCTGGGACGGGCTGTGGTGGGCGGGGACGGGCTGTGGTGGGCGGGGATGGGCTGGGACGAGCTGGGACGGGCTGTGGTGGATTGCGGTAGGCTGTGGTGTTCTGTAGTGGTCTGTGGTGTTCTGTAGTGGTCTGTGGTGGGCTGGGACGGGCTGTGGTGGGCTGGGCTGGGCTGGGAAGGGCTGTCGTGGGCTGTGGGGGCCTGGGACATGCTTGGGTGGGCTGTGGTGGGCTGGGACGTGCTGTGACGAGCTGGGACGAGCTGTGACGGGCTGTGGTGTGTTGTAGTGGCCTGTGGTATGCTGTAGTGGCCTGTGGTGGGCTGGGACAAACTGTGGTGGGCTGTGGTGGGCTGGGATGAGCTGGGACAGGCTGGGACGGGCTGAGACGGGCTGTGGTGGGCTGGGACGGGCTGTAGTGGGCTGTGGTGGGCTGTGGAGGGCTGGGACGGGCTGTAGTGTGCCGTGGTGGGCTGGGACGGGCCGGGTGGGCTGGGATGGGCTGGGACGGGCTGTGGTGGGCTGGGGCGTGCTGTGGTAGGCTGGGGCGGGCTCTGGTGGGCTGGGGCGGGCTGTGGTGGGCTGGGGCGGGCTGTGGTGGGCTGGGGCGGGCTGTGGTGGGCTGGGATGGGCTGTGGTGGGCTGGGACGGGCCGTGGTGGGCTGGGACGGGCTCTGGTGGGCTTGTACAGGCTGTGGTGGGCTGGGACGAGCCGTTGTAAGCTGGGACGGGCCGTGATGGGCCGCGACGGGCCGTGGTGGGTTGTTATGGGCCGTGGTGGGCTGGGACGGGCTGTTATGGGCTGTGGTGGACCGTGGTGGGCTATGATGGACCGTGGTGGGCTATGATGGGCTGTGGTAAGCTGTGACGGGCTTTCATGGGCTGGGACGGGTTGTCGTGGGCTGTGGTGGGCTAGGACAGGCTGTGGTGAGCTGGGACGGGCCGTGGTGGGCCGGGACGGGCCGTGGTGGGCCGGGACGGGCCGTGGCGGGCTGGGACGAACTGTGGTGGGCTGGGACGAACTGTGGTGGTCTGTGGTGGGCTGGGACGGGCTGTGGTGATCTGGGACGGGCTGTGGTAGGCTGGGACAAACTGTGGCGGGCTGGGACGGGCCGTGGAGGGCCGGGATGGGCCGTGGTGGGCCGGGAAAGGCTGTGTTTGGCTGGGACAGGCTGTGTTTGGCTGGGACAGGCTGTGGTGGGCTGGGACGGGCCGTGGTGTGCCGGGACGGGCCGTGGTGGGCCGGGCCGGGCCGTCGTGGGCTGGGCCGGGCCGTGGCGGGCTGGGACGGGTTGTGGAGGACTGGGACGAACTGTGGTGGTCTGTGGTGGGCTGTGGTGGACCGTGGTGGGCTGTGATGGGCTGTGGTAAGCTGGGACGGGATGTGGTAAGCTGGGACGGGCTTTCGTGGTCTGGGACGGGTTGTCGTGGGCTGGGACGGTCTGGGACGGGCCGTGGTGAGCTGGGACGGGCCGTGGTGGGCTGGGACAGCCCGTGGCAGGCTGGGACGGGCCGTGGTGAGCTGGGACGGGCCGTGGTGGGCCGGGACGGGCCGTGGTGGGCCGGGACGGGCCGTGGCGGGCTGGGACGAACTGTGGTGGGCTGGGATGAACTGTGGTGGGCTGTGGTGGCCTGGGACGGGCTGTGGTGATCTGGGACAGGCTGTGGTAGGCTGGGACAAACTGTGGCGGGCTGGGACGGGCCGTGGCGGGCTGGGACGGGCCGTGGCGGGTTGGGACGGGCCATGGCGGGCTGGGACGGGCCGTGGTGGGCTGGGACGGGCCGTGGCGGGCTGGGACGGGCCTTGGCGGGCTGGGACGGGCCGTGGCGGGCTGGGACGGGCCGTGGCGGGCTGGTACGGGTCGTGTTGGGCTGGGACAGGCTGTGGTGGGCTGGGATGGGCTGTGATAAGCTGTAACCGGCTGTGGTGGGCTGTGGTGGTCTGGTAGGGGTTGTGGTGAGCTGAGATGGGCTGTGGTGGGCTTTGGTGGGCTGGGGTGGGCTCGGACGGGCCGTGGTGGGCTGGGATGGGCTGTGGTGGGCTTCTATGGGCTGGTACTTTATGTGGTGGGCTGGGACGGCCTGTGACGGGCTGTGGTGGTCTGGGATGGGCTGGGACAGGCTGTGGTGGGCCGTGGTAAGCCATGGTGGGCTGTGGTGGTCTGGGACGGGCTGTGGTGGGCTGTGGTGTGCCATGGTGGGCTGGGACAGGCTGCGGTGGGCTGGAAAGGGCTGTGGTGGGCTGGAAGGGGCTGTGGTGGGCTGGGACAGGCTGTGGTGGGCTGGGGACGGGCTGTGGTTGGTTGTGGTGGGCTGGGACAGGCTGTGGTGAGCTGAGACGGGCTGTGGTGGGCTGTGTCGGGCTGGTACGAGCTGTGATGGGGTGGGACGGGCTGTGGTGGTCTGCGCTAGGCTGTGGTGTGCTGTAGTGGCCCGTGATGGGCTGGGACGGGCTGTGGTGGGCTGGGACGGGCTGTGGTGGGCTTGGACGGGCTGTGGTGGGCTGGGACGGGCTGTGGTGGGCTGGGACGGGCTGTGGTGGGCTGGGATAAGCTGTGTTGGGCTGGGACGGGCTGTGTTAGGCTGGGACAGGCTGTGGAGGATTGGGACGGGCTATGGAGAGCTGTGGAGAGCTGGGACGGTCTGTGGTGGGCTGGGACAGGCTGTGGTGGGCTTGGACCTGCTGTGGTGGTCGGGGACGGGTTGTGGTAGGTCCGGGACGGGCTGTCGTGGTCCAGGACGTGCTGTGGTGGGCTGGGAAGGCCTGGGACGGGCTGGGACGAGCTGGGACGGGCTGTGGTTGGCGGGGACGGGCTGTGGTGGGCGGGGATGGGCTGGGACGAGCTGGGACGGGCTGTGGTGGATTGCGGTAGGCTGTGGTGCTCTGTAGTGGTCTGTGGTGTTCTGTAGTGGTCTGTGGTGGGCTGGGACGGGCTGTGGTGGGCTGGGACGGGCTGTGGTGGGCTGGGATGGGCTGTCGTGGGCTGGGAAGGGCTGTCGTGGGCTGTGGGGGCCTGGGACATGCTGGGGTGGGCTGTGGTGGGCTGGGACGTGCTGTGACGAGCTGGGACGAGCTGTGACGGGCTGTGGTGTGTTGTAGTGGCCTGTGGTATGCTGTAGTGGCCTGTGGTGGGCTGGGACGGGCTGTGGCCGTCTGGGACGGGTTGTGGTGAGCTGAGACGGGCCATGGTGGGCTGAGACGGGCCGTGGTGGGCTGGGACGTGCTGGTACTTGCTGTGGTGGGCTGTTACGGGCTGTGGTGTGCTGTGAGAGGCTGTGGTGGTCTGGGACGAGCTGGGACGGGCTGTGGTGGGCTGTGGTGGTCTGTGACAAGCTCTTGTGGGCTGTGGTGGGCTGGGACGGGCTGTGGTGGGCTGGGACAGGCTGGGACGGGCGGTGGTGGGCTGGGACGGGCTCTGGTGGGCTGGGACGGGCTCTGGTGGGCTGGGACGGGCCGTGGTGGGCTGGGACGAGCCGTAGTGGGCCGGGACAGGCCGTGGTGGTTTGTTATGGGCCGTGGTGGGCCGGGTCGGGCCGTGGTGGGCCGGGTCGGGCCGTGGTGGGCCGGGACGGGCCGTGGTGGGCTACGACGGGCCGTGGTGGGCCGTGGTGGTCTGGGACGGGTTGTGGTGGTCTGGGACGGGCCGTGGTGGGCTGGGACCAGCCGTGGTGACCTGGGACCGGCCGTGGTGGGCTGGGACGGGCCGTGGTGGGCTGGAACGGGCTGGGGTGGGCTGGGACAGGCTGGGGTGGGCTGGAACGGGCTGTGGTGGGCTGGGACAGGCTGTGGTGGGATGGGGACGGGCTGTGGTTGGTTGTGGTGGGCTGGGACGGGCTGTGGTGGGCTGGGACGGGCCGTGGTGGGCTGGGACGAGCTGTGATGAGCTGAGACGGGCTGTGATGGGCCGGGGTGGGCCGGGACAGGCTCTGGTGGGCTGTGGAGGGCTGGGACGGGCTCTGGTGGGCTGGGACGGACTTGGACGCACTGTGGTGGGCTGGGACGGGCTGGGACGGCCTGTGGTGGGCTGTGGGGGGCTGGGAAGGGCTGTGGTGGGCTGGGACGGGCTAGAACAGCTATGGTGGGCTGGGACGGGCTGTGGTGGGCTTGGATGGGCTGTGCTGTGCTGGAACGGTCTGGGACGAGTTGTGGTGAGTGTGGTGGGCTGGGACGGGCTGGGGCGGACTGTGTTTAGCTGGGACGGGCTGTGGTGGGCCGTGGTGGGCTGGGACAGGCTGTGGTGAGCTGAGACGGGCTGTGGTGGGCTGTGTCGGGCTGGGACGAGCTGTGACGGGGTGGGACGGGCTGTGGTGGTCTGCGCTAGGCTGTGGTGTGCTGTAGTGGCCTGTGATGGGCTGGGTGGGGCTGTGGTGGGCTGGGACGGGCTGTGGTGGGCTGGGACGGGCTGTGGTGGGTTGGGATAAGCTGTGTTGGGCTGGGACGGGCTGTGTTAGGCTGGGACAGGCTGTGGAGGATTGGGACGGGCTATGGAGAGCTGTGGAGAGCTGGGACGGTCTGTGGTGGGCTGGGACAGGCTGTGGTGGGCTTGGACCTGCTGTGGTGGTCGGGGACGGGTTGTGGTAGGTCCGGGACGGGCTGTCGTGGTCCGGGACGGGCTGTGGTGGGCTGGGAAGGCCTGGGACGGGCTGGGACGAGCTGGGACGGGCTGTGGTGGGCGGGGACGGGCTGTGGTGGGCGGGGATGGGCTGGGACGAGCTGGGACGGGCTGTGGTGGATTGCGGTGGGCTGTGGTGCTCTGTAGTGGTCTGTGGTGTTCTGTAGTGGTCTGTGGTGGGCTGGGACGGGCTGTAGTGGGCTGGGCTGGGCTGTCGTGGGCTGGGAAGGGCTGTCGTGGGCTGTGGTGGGCTGGGACACACTGTGGTGGGCTGTGGTGGGCTGGGATGAGCTGGGACAGGCTGGGACGGGCTGAGACGGGCTGTGGTGGGCTGGGATGGGCTGTGGTGGGCTGGGACGGGCTGTAGTGGGTTGTGGTGGGCTGTGGAGGGCTGGGACGGGCTGTAGTGTGCCGTGGTGGGCTGGGACGGGCCGGGTGGGCTGGGATGGGCTGGGGCGGGCTGTGGTGGGCTGGGACGGGCTGTGGTGGGCTGGGACGGGCTGGGACGGGCCGTGGTGGTCTGGGACGGGCTGTGGTGGGCTGGGACGGGCTCTGGTGGGCTTGGACAGGCTGTGGTGGTCTGGGACGAGCCGTTGTAAGCTGGGACGGGCCGTGATGGGCCGTGACGGGCCGTGGTGGGTTGTGCTGGGACGGGCTGTGGTGGGCTGTGGTGGGCCTGTGGTGTGCTGTGATGGGCTGTGGTAAGCTGGGACGGGATGTGGTAAGCTGGGACGGGCTTTCATGGGCTGGGACGGGTTGTCGTGGGCTGGGACGGGCTGTGGTGAGCTGGGACGGGCCGTGGTGGGCCGGGACGGGCTGTGGTGGGCCGGGACGGGCCGTGGCGGGCTGGGACGAACTGTGGTGGGCTGGGATGAACTGTGGTGGGCTGTGGTGGGCTGGGACGGGCTGTGGTGATCTGGGACGGGCTGTGGTAGGCTGGGACAAACTGTGGCGGGCTGTGGTGGGCCGTGGTGGGCCGGGATGGGCCGTGGTGGGCCGGGAAAGGCTGTGTTTTGCTGGGACAGGCTGTGTTTGGCTGGGACAGGCCGTGGTGGGCTGGGACGGGCCGTGGTGGGCCGGGACGGGCCGTGGTGGGCCGGGACGGGCCGTCGTGGGCTGCGACGGGCCGTGGCGGGCTGGGACGGGTTGTGGAGGACTGGGACGAACTGTGGTGGTCTGTGGTGGGCTGTGGTGGACCGTGGTGGGCTGTGATGGGCTGTGGTAAGCTGGGACGAGATGTGGTAAGCTGGGACGGGCTTTCGTGGTCTGGGACGGGTTGTCGTGGGCTGGGACGGGCTGGGACGGGCCGTGGTGAGCTGGGACGGGCCGTGGTGGGCTGGGACGGGCTGTGGTGAGCTGGGATGGGCCGTGGTGGGCCGGGACGGGCTGTGGTGGGCCGGGACGGGCCGTGGCGGGCTGGGACAAACTGTGGTGGGCTGGGATGAACTGTGGTGGTCTGTGGTGGGCTGGGACGGGCTGTGGTGATCTGGGACGGGCTGTGGTAGGCTGGGACAAACTGTGGCGGGCTGGGACGGGCCGTGGCGGGCTGGGACGGGCCGTGGCGGGTTGGGACGGGCCGTGGCGGGCTGGGACGGGCTGTGGTAGGCTGGGACGGGCCGTGGTGGGCTGGGACGGGCTGTGGTGGGCTGGGCTGGGCTGTGGCAAGCCGTGGTGGGCCGTGGTAAGCTGTGATGGGCCGTGGTGGGCTGGAACGGACTGTGGTGTGTTGGGACGGGCTGTGGTGGGCTGGGACGGGCTGTGGTGGGCTGGGACAGGCTGGGACGGGCTGGGACGGGCCGTGGTTGGCCGGGACGGGCTGTGGTGGGCTGGGACGGGCTCTGGTGGGCTTGGACAGGCTGTGGTGGGCTGGGACGAGCCGTTGTAAGCTGGGACGGGCCGTGATGGGCCGCGACGGGCCGTGGTGGGTTGTTATGGGCCGTGGTGGGCTGGGACGGGCTGTGGTGGGCTGTGGTGGGCCTGTGGTGTGCTGTGTTGGGCTGTGGTAAGCTGGGACGGGATGTGGTAAGCTGGGACGGGCTTTCATGGGCTGGGACGGGTTGTCGTGGGCTGGGACGGGCTGTGGTGAGCTGGGACGGGCCGTGGTGGGTCGGGACGGGCTGTGGTGGGCCGGGACGGGCCGTGGCGGGCTGGGACGAACTGTGGTGGGCTGGGATGAACTGTGGTGGTCTGTGGTGGGCTGGGACGGGCTGTGGTGATCTGGGACGGGCTGTGGTAGGCTGGGACAAACTGTGGCGGGCTGTGGTGGGCCGTGGTGGGCCGGGACGGGCCGTGGTGGGCCGGCAAAGGCTGTGTTTGGCTGGGACAGGCTGTGTTTGGCTGGGACAGGCTGTGGTGGGCTGGGATGGGCCGTGGTGGGCCAGGACGGGCCATGGTGGGCCGGGCCGGGCCGTCGTGGGCTGCGACGGGCCGTGGCGGGCTGGGACGGGTTGTGGAGGACTGGGACGAACTGTGGTGGTCTGTGGTGGGCTGTGGTGGACCGTGGTGGGCTGTGATTGGCTGTGGTAAACTGGGACGGGATGTGGTAAGCTGGGACGGGCTTTCGTGGTCTGGGACGGGTTGTCGTGGGCTGGGACGGTCTGGGACGGGCCGTGGTGAGCTGGGACGGGCCGTGGTCGGCTGGGACGGGCTGTGGTGGGCTGGGACGGGCTGTGGTGAGCTGGGACGGGCCGTGGTGGGCCGGGACGGGCCGTGGTGGGCCGGGACGGGCCGTGGCGGGCTGGGACGAACTGTGGTGGGCTGGGATGAACTGTGGTGGTCTGTGGTGGGCTGGGACGGGCTGTGGTGATCTGGGACGGGCTGTGGTAGGCTGGGACAAACTGTGGCGGGCTGGGACGGGCCGTGGCGGGTTGGGACGGGCCGTGGCGGGCTGGGACGGGCTGTGGTGTGCTGGGACGGGCTGTGGTGTGCTGGGACGGGCTGTGGTGGGCTGGGCTGGGCTGTGGCAAGCCGTGGTGGGCCGTGGTAAGCTGTGATGGCCCGTGGTGGGCTGGGTCGGACTGTGGTGTGATGGGACGGGCTGTGGTGGGCTGGGATGGGCTGTGGTGGGCTGGGACGGGCTGTGGTGGGCTGGGACAGGCTGGGACGGGCTGGGACGGGCCGTGGTGGGCCGGGACGGGCTGTGGTGGGCTGGGACGGGCTCTGGTGGGCTTGGACAGGCTGTGGTGGCCTGGGACGAGCCGTTGTAAGCTGGGACGGGCCGTGATGGGCCGCGACGGGCCGTGGTGGGTTGTTATGGGCCGTGGTGGGCTGGGACGGGCTGTGGTGGGCTGTGGTGGGCCTGTGGTGTGCTGTGATGGGCTGTGGTAAGCTGGGACGGGATGTGGTAAGCTGGGACGGGCTTTCATGGGCTGGGACGGGTTGTCGTGGGCTGGGACGGGCTGTGGTGAGCTGGGACGGGCCGTGGTGGGCCGGGACGGGCTGTGGTGGGCCGGGACGGGCCGTGGCGGGCTGGGACGACCTGTGGTGGGCTGGGATGAACTGTGGTGGTCTGTGGTGGGCTGGGACGGGCTGTGGTGATCTGGGACGGGCTGTGGTAGGCTGGGACAAACTGTGGCGGGCTGTGGTGGGCCGTGGTGGGCCGGGACGGGCCGTGGTGGGCCGGGACGGGCCGTCGTGGGCTGCGACGGGCCGTGGCGGGCTGGGACGGGTTGTGGAGGACTGGGAGGAACTGTGGTGGTCTGTGGTGGGCTGTGGTGGACCGTGGTGAACTGTGATGGGCTGTGGTAAGCTGGGACGGGATGTGGTAAGCTGGGACGGGCTTTCGTGGGCTGGGACGGGTTGTCGTGGTCCGGGACGTGCTGTGGTGGGCTGGGAAGGCCTGGGACGGGCTGTGGTGGGCGGGGACGGGCTGTGGTGGGCGGGGACGGGCTGTGGTGGGCGGGGACGGGCTGTGGTGGGCGGGGACTGGCTGGGACGAGCTGGGACGGGCTGTGGTGGGCTGCGGTAGGCTGTGGTGTTCTGTAGTGGTCTGTGGTGGGCTGGGATGGGCTGTGGTGGGCTGGGACGGGCTGTGGTGGGCTGGGACGGGCTGTGGTGGGCTGGGACAGGCTGTGGTGGGATGGGGACGGGCTGTGGTTGGTTGTGGTGGGCTGGGACGGGCTGTGGTGGGCTGGGACGGGCTGTGGTGGACTGGGACGAGCTGTGATGAGCTGAGACGGGCTGTGATGGGCCGGGGTGGTCCGGGACAGGCTCTGGTGGGCTGTGGAGGGCTGGGACGGGCTCTGGTGGGCTGGGACGTACTTGGACGCACTGTGGTGGGCTGGGACGGGCTGGGACGGCCTGTGTAGGGCTGGGAGGGGCTGTGGTGGGCAGTGGGGGGCTGGGAAGGGCTGTGGTGGGCTGGGACGGGCTAGAACAGCTATGGTGGGCTGGGACGGGCTGTGGTGGGCTTGGATGGGCTGTGCTGTGCTGGAACGGTCTGGGACGAGTTGTGGTGAGTGTGGTGGGCTGGGACGGGCTGGGGCGGACTGTGTTTAGCTGGGACGGGCTGTGGTGGGCCGTGGTGGGCTGGGACAGGCTGTGGTGAGCTGAGACGGGCTGTGGTGGGCTGTGTCGGGCTGGGACGAGCTGTGACGGGGTGGGACGGGCTGTGGTGGTCTGCGCTAGGCTGTGGTGTGCTGTAGTGGCCTGTGGTGGGCTGGGACGGGCCGTGGTGGGCTGGGACGGGCTGTGGTGGGCTGGGACGGGCTGTGGTGGGCTGGGATAAGCTGTGTTGGGCTGGGACGGGCTGTGTTAGGCTGGGACAGGCTGTGGAGGATTGGGACGGGCTATGGAGAGCTGTGGAGAGCTGGGACGGTCTGTGGTGGGCTGGGACAGGCTGTGGTGGGCTTGGACCTGCTGTGGTGGTCGGGGACGGGTTGTGGTAGGTCTGGGACGGGCTGTCGTGGTCCGGGACGGGCTGTGGTGGGCGGGGAAGGCCTGGGACGGGCTGGGACGAGCTGGGACGGGCTGTGGTGGGCGGGGACGGGCTGTGGTGGGCGGGGATGGGCTGGGACGAGCTGGGACGGGCTGTGGTGGATTGCGGTAGGCTGTGGTGCTCTGTAGTGGTCTGTGGTGTTCTGTAGTGGTCTGTGGTGGGCTGGGACGGGCTGTGGTGGGCTGGGCTGGGCTGGGAAGGGCTGTCGTGGGCTGTGGGGGCCTGGGACATGCTTGGGTGGGCTGTGGTGGGCTGGGACGTGCTGTGACGAGCTGGGACGAGCTGTGACGGGCTGTGGTGTGTTGTAGTGGCCTGTGGTATGCTGTAGTGGCCTGTGGTGGGCTGGGACGGGCTGTGGTGGGCTGGGACAAACTGTGGTGGGCTGTGGTGGGCTGGGATGAGCTGGGACAGGCTGGGACGGGCTGAGACGGGCTGTGGTGGGCTGGGACGGGCTGTAGTGGGCTGTGGTGGGCTGTGGAGGGCTGGGACGGGCTGTAGTGTGCCGTGGTGGGCTGGGACGGGCCGGGTGGGCTGGGATGGGCTGGGACGGGCTGTGGTGGGCTGGGGCGTGCTGTGGTAGGCTGGGGCGGGCTCTGGTGGGCTGGGGCGGGCTCTGGTGGGCTGGGGCGGGCTGTGGTGGGCTGGGGCGGGCTGTGGTGGGCTGGGATGGGCTGTGGTGGGCTGGGACGGGCCGTGGTGGGCTGGGACGGGCTCTGGTGGGCTTGGACAGGCTGTGGTGGGCTGGGACGAGCCGTTGTAAGCTGGGACGGGCCGTGATGGGCCGCGACGGGCCGTGGTGGGTTGTTATGGGCCGTGGTGGGCTGGGACGGGCTGTTATGGGCTGTGGTGGACCGTGGTGGGCTATGATGGGCTGTGGTAAGCTGGGACGGGATGTGGTAAGCTGGGACGGGCTTTCATGGGCTGGGACGGGTTGTCGTGGGCTGTGGTGGGCTAGGACAGGCTGTGGTGAGCTGGGACGGGCCGTGGTGGGCCGGGACGGGCCGTGGTGGGCCGGGACGGGCCGTGGCGGGCTGGGACGAACTGTGGTGGGCTGGGACGAACTGTGGTGGTCTGTGGTGGGCTGGGACGGGCTGTGGTGATCTGGGACGGGCTGTGGTAGGCTGGGACAAACTGTGGCGGGCTGGGACGGGCCGTGGAGGGCCGGGATGGGCCGTGGTGGGCCGGGAAAGGCTGTGTTTGGCTGGGACAGGCTGTGTTTGGCTGGGACAGGCTGTGGTGGGCTGGGACGGGCCGTGGTGTGCCGGGACGGGCCGTGGTGGGCCGGGCCGGGCCGTCGTGGGCTGGGACGGGCCGTGGCGGGCTGGGACGGGTTGTGGAGGACTGGGACGAACTGTGGTGGTCTGTGGTGGGCTGTGGTGGACCGTGGTGGGCTGTGATGGGCTGTGGTAAGCTGGGACGGGATGTGGTAAGCTGGGACGGGCTTTCGTGGTCTGGGACGGGTTGTCGTGGGCTGGGACGGTCTGGGACGGGCCGTGGTGAGCTGGGACGGGCCGTGGTGGGCTGGGACAGCCCGTGGCAGGCTGGGACGGGCTGTGGTGAGCTGGGACGGGCCGTGGTGGGCCGGGACGGGCCGTGGTGGGCCGGGACGGGCCGTGGCGGGCTGGGACGAACTGTGGTGGGCTGGGATGAACTGTGGTGGGCTGTGGTGGCCTGGGACGGGCTGTGGTGATCTGGGACAGGCTGTGGTAGGCTGGGACAAACTGTGGCGGGCTGGGACGGGCCGTGGCGGGCTGGGACGGGCCGTGGCGGGTTGGGACGGGCCATGGCGGGCTGGGACGGGCCGTGGCGGGCTGGGACGGGCCGTGGCGGGCTGGGACGGGCCGTGGCGGGCTGGTACGGGTCGTGTTGGGCTGGGACAGGCTGTGGTGGGCTGGGATGGGCTGTGATAAGCTGTAACCGGCTGTGGTGGGCTGTGGTGGTCTGGTAGGGGTTGTGGTGAGCTGAGATGGGCTGTGGTGGGCTTTGGTGGGCTGGGGTGGGCTCGGACGGGCCGTGGTGGGCTGGGATGGGCTGTGGTGGGCTTCTATGGGCTGGTACTTTATGTGGTGGGCTGGGACGGCCTGTGACGGGCTGTGGTGGTCTGGGATGGGCTGGGACAGGCTGTGGTGGGCCGTGGTAAGCCATGGTGGGCTGTGGTGGTCTGGGACGGGCTGTGGTGGGCTGTGGTGTGCCATGGTGGGCTGGGACAGGCTGCGGTGGGCTGGAAAGGGCTGTGGTGGGCTGGAAGGGGCTGTGGTGGGCTGGGACAGGCTGTGGTGGGCTGGGGACGGGCTGTGGTTGGTTGTGGTGGGCTGGGACAGGCTGTGGTGAGCTGAGACGGGCTGTGGTGGGCTGTGTCGGGCTGGTACGAGCTGTGATGGGGTGGGACGGGCTGTGGTGGTCTGCGCTAGGCTGTGGTGTGCTGTAGTGGCCCGTGATGGGCTGGGACGGGCTGTGGTGGGCTGGGACGGGCTGTGGTGGGCTTGGACGGGCTGTGGTGGGCTGGGACGGGCTGTGGTGGGCTGGGACGGGCTGTGGTGGGCTGGGATAAGCTGTGTTGGGCTGGGACGGGCTGTGTTAGGCTGGGACAGGCTGTGGAGGATTGGGACGGGCTATGGAGAGCTGTGGAGAGCTGGGACGGTCTGTGGTGGGCTGGGACAGGCTGTGGTGGGCTTGGACCTGCTGTGGTGGTCGGGGACGGGTTGTGGTAGGTCCGGGACGGGCTGTCGTGGTCCAGGACGTGCTGTGGTGGGCTGGGAAGGCCTGGGACGGGCTGGGACGAGCTGGGACGGGCTGTGGTTGGCGGGGACGGGCTGTGGTGGGCGGGGATGGGCTGGGACGAGCTGGGACGGGCTGTGGTGGATTGCGGTAGGCTGTGGTGCTCTGTAGTGGTCTGTGGTGGGCTGGGACGGGCTGTGGTGGGCTGGGACGGGCTGTGGTGGGCTGGGATGGGCTGTCGTGGGCTGGGAAGGGCTGTCGTGGGCTGTGGGGGCCTGGGACATGCTGGGGTGGGCTGTGGTGGGCTGGGACGTGCTGTGACGAGCTGGGACGAGCTGTGACGGGCTGTGGTGTGTTGTAGTGGCCTGTGGTATGCTGTAGTGGCCTGTGGTGGGCTGGGACGGGCTGTGGTCGTCTGGGACGGGTTGTGGTGAGCTGAGACGGGCCGTGGTGGGCTGAGACGGGCCATGGTGGGCTGAGACGGGCCGTGGTGGGCTGGGACGTGCTGGTACTTGCTGTGGTGGGCTGTTACGGGCTGTGGTGTGCTGTGAGAGGCTGTGGTGGTCTGGGACGAGCTGGGACGGGCTGTGGTGGGCTGTGGTGGTCTGTGACAAGCTCTTGTGGGCTGTGGTGGGCTGGGACGGGCTGTGGTGGGCTGGGACAGGCTGGGACGGGCGGTGGTGGGCTGGGACGGGCTCTGGTGGGCTGGGACGGGCTCTGGTGGGCTGGGACGGGCCGTGGTGGGCTGGGACGAGCCGTAGTGGGCCGGGACAGGCCGTGGTGGTTTGTTATGGGCCGTGCTGGGCCGGGTCGGGCCGTGGTGGGCCGGGTCGGGCCGTGGTGGGCCGGGTCGGGCCGTGGTGGGCCAGGTCGGGCCGTGGTGGGCCGGGACGGGCCGTGGTGGGCTACGACGGGCCGTGGTGGGCCGTGGTGGTCTGGGACGGGTTGTGGTGGTCTGGGACGGGCCGTGGTGGGCTGGGACCGGCCGTGGTGACCTGGGACCGGCCGTGGTGGGCTGGGACGGGCCGTGGTGGGCTGGAACGGGCTGGGGTGGGCTGGGACAGGCTGAGGTGGGCTGGAACGGGCTGTGGTGGGCTGGGACAGGCTGTGGTGGGATGGGGACGGGCTGTGGTTGGTTGTGGTGGGCTGGGACGGGCTGTGGTGGGCTGGGACGGGCCGTGGTGGGCTGGGACGAGCTGTGATGAGCTGAGACGGGCTGTGATGGGCCGGGGTGGGCCGGGACAGGCTCTGGTGGGCTGTGGAGGGCTGGGACGGGCTCTGGTGGGCTGGGACGGACTTGGACGCACTGTGGTGGGCTGGGACGGGCTGGGACGGCCTGTGGTGGGCTGTGGGGGGCTGGGAAGGGCTGTGGTGGGCTGGGACGGGCTAGAACAGCTATGGTGGGCTGGGACGGGCTGTGGTGGGCTTGGATGGGCTGTGCTGTGCTGGAACGGTCTGGGACGAGTTGTGGTGAGTGTGGTGGGCTGGGACGGGCTGGGGTGGACTGTGTTTAGCTGGGACGGGCTGTGGTGGGCCGTGGTGGGCTGGGACAGGCTGTGGTGAGCTGAGACGGGCTGTGGTGGGCTGTGTCGGGCTGGGACGAGCTGTGACGGGGTGGGACGGGCTGTGGTGGTCTGCGCTAGGCTGTGGTGTGCTGTAGTGGCCTGTGATGGGCTGGGTGGGGCTGTGGTGGGCTGGGACGGGCTGTGGTGGGCTGGGACGGGCTGTGGTGGGTTGGGATAAGCTGTGTTGGGCTGGGACGGGCTGTGTTAGGCTGGGACAGGCTGTGGAGGATTGGGACGGGCTATGGAGAGCTGTGGAGAGCTGGGACGGTCTGTGGTGGGCTGGGACAGGCTGTGGTGGGCTTGGACCTGCTGTGGTGGTCGGGGACGGGTTGTGGTAGGTCCGGGACGGGCTGTCGTGGTCCGGGACGGGCTGTGGTGGGCTGGGAAGGCCTGGGACGGGCTGGGACGAGCTGGGACGGGCTGTGGTGGGCGGGGACGGGCTGTGGTGGGCGGGGATGGGCTGGGACGAGCTGTGGTGGATTGCGGTAGGCTGTGGTGCTCTGTAGTGGTCTGTGGTGTTCTGTAGTGGTCTGTGGTGGGCTGGGACGGGCTGTAGTGGGCTGGGCTGGGCTGTCGTGGGCTGGGAAGGGCTGTCGTGGGCTGTGGTGGGCTGGGACACACTGTGGTGGGCTGTGGTGGGCTGGGATGAGCTGGGACAGGCTGGGACGGGCTGAGACGGGCTGTGGTGGGCTGGGATGGGCTGTGGTGGGCTGGGACGGGCTGTAGTGGGCTGTGGTGGGCTGTGGAGGGCTGGGACGGGCTGTAGTGTGCCGTGGTGGGCTGGGACGGGCCGGGTGGGCTGGGATGGGCTGGGGCGGGCTGTGGTGGGCTGGGACGGGCTGTGGTGGGCTGGGACGGGCTGGGACGGGCCGTGGTGGTCTGGGACGGGCTGTGGTGGGCTGGGACGGGCTCTGGTGGGCTTGGACAGGCTGTGGTGGTCTGGGACGAGCCGTTGTAAGCTGGGACGGGCCGTGATGGGCCGCGACGGGCCGTGGTGGGTTGTGCTGGGACGGGCTGTGGTGGGCTGTGGTGGGCCTGTGGTGTGCTGTGATGGGCTGTGGTAAGCTGGGACGGGATGTGGTAAGCTGGGACGGGCTTTCATGGGCTGGGACGGGTTGTCGTGGGCTGGGACGGGCTGTGGTGAGCTGGGACGGGCCGTGGTGGGCCGGGACGGGCTGTGGTGGGCCGGGACGGGCCGTGGCGGGCTGGGACGAACTGTGGTGGGCTGGGATGAACTGTGGTGGGCTGTGGTGGGCTGGGACGGGCTGTGGTGATCTGGGACGGGCTGTGGTAGGCTGGGACAAACTGTGGCGGGCTGTGGTGGGCCGTGGTGGGCCGGGATGGGCCGTGGTGGGCCGGGAAAGGCTGTGTTTTGCTGGGACAGGCTGTGTTTGGCTGGGACAGGCCGTGGTGGGCTGGGACGGGCCGTGGTGGGCCGGGACGGGCCGTGGTGGGCCGGGACGGGCCGTCGTGGGCTGCGACGGGCCGTGGCGGGCTGGGACGGGTTGTGGAGGACTGGGACGAACTGTGGTGGTCTGTGGTGGGCTGTGGTGGACCGTGGTGGGCTGTGATGGGCTGTGGTAAGCTGGGACGAGATGTGGTAAGCTGGGACGGGCTTTCGTGGTCTGGGACGGGTTGTCGTGGGCTGGGACGGTCTGGGACGGGCCGTGGTGAGCTGGGACGGGCCGTGGTGGGCTGGGACGGGCTGTGGTGAGCTGGGATGGGCCGTGGTGGGCCGGGACGGGCCGTGGTGGGCCGGGACGGGCCGTGGCGGGCTGGGACAAACTGTGGTGGGCTGGGATGAACTGTGGTGGTCTGTGGTGGGCTGGGACGGGCTGTGGTGATCTGGGACGGGCTGTGGTAGGCTGGGACAAACTGTGGCGGGCTGGGACGGGCCGTGGCAGGCTGGGACGGGCCGTGGCGGGTTGGGACGGGCCGTGGCGGGCTGGGACGGGCTGTGGTAGGCTGGGACGGGCCGTGGTGGGCTGGGACGGGCTGTGGTGGGCTGGGCTGGGCTGTGGCAAGCCGTGGTGGGCCGTGGTAAGCTGTGATGGGCCGTGGTGGGCTGGAACGGACTGTGGTGTGTTGGGACGGGCTATGGTGGGCTGGGACGGGCTGTGGTGGGCTGGGACAGGCTGGGACGGGCTGGGACGGGCCGTGGTTGGCCGGGACGGGCTGTGGTGGGCTGGGACGGGCTCTGGTGGGCTTGGACAGGCTGTGGTGGGCTGGGACGAGCCGTTGTAAGCTGGGACGGGCCGTGATGGGCCGCGACGGGCCGTGGTGGGTTGTTATGGGCCGTGGTGGGCTGGGACGGGCTGTGGTGGGCTGTGGTGGGCCTGTGGTGTGCTGTGTTGGGCTGTGGTAAGCTGGGACGGGATGTGGTAAGCTGGGACGGGCTTTCATGGGCTGGGACGGGTTGTCGTGGGCTGGGACGGGCTGTGGTGAGCTGGGACGGGCCGTGGTGGGTCGGGACGGGCTGTGGTGGGCCGGGACGGGCCGTGGCGGGCTGGGACGAACTGTGGTGGGCTGGGATGAACTGTGGTGGTCTGTGGTGGGCTGGGACGGGCTGTGGTGATCTGGGACGGGCTGTGGTAGGCTGGGACAAACTGTGGCGGGCTGGGACGGGCCGTGGCGGGTTGGGACGGGCCGTGGCGGGCTGGGACGGGCTGTGGTAGGCTGGGACGGGCTGTGGTGTGCTGGGACGGGCTGTGGTGGGCTGGGCTGGGCTGTGGCAAGCCGTGGTGGGCCGTGGTAAGCTGTGATGGCCCGTGGTGGGCTGGGTCGGACTGTGGTGTGATGGGACGGGCTGTGGTGGGCTGGGACGGGCTGTGGTGGGCTGGGACGGGCTGTGGTGGGCTGGGACAGGCTGGGACGGGCTGGGACGGGCCGTGGTGGGCCGGGACGGGCTGTGGTGGGCTGGGACGGGCTCTGGTGGGCTTGGACAGGCTGTGGTGGCCTGGGACGAGCCGTTGTAAGCTGGGACGGGCCGTGATGGGCCGCGACGGGCCGTGGTGGGTTGTTATGGGCCGTGGTGGGCTGGGACGGGCTGTGGTGGGCTGTGGTGGGCCTGTGGTGTGCTGTGATGGGCTGTGGTAAGCTGGGACGGGATGTGGTAAGCTGGGACGGGCTTTCATGGGCTGGGACGGGTTGTCGTGGGTTGGGACGGGCTGTGGTGAGCTGGGACGGGCCGTGGTGGGCCGGGACGGGCTGTGGTGGGCCGGGACGGGCCGTGGCGGGCTGGGACGAACTGTGGTGGGCTGGGATGAACTGTGGTGGTCTGTGGTGGGCTGGGACGGGCTGTGGTGATCTGGGACGGGCTGTGGTAGGCTGGGACAAACTGTGGCGGGCTGTGGTGGGCCGTGGTGGGCCGGGACGGGCCGTGGTGGGCCGGGAAAGGCTGTGTTTGGCTGGGACAGGCTGTGTTTGGCTGGGACAGGCTGTGGTGGGCTGGGATGGGCCGTGGTGGGCCGGGACGGGCCGTCGTGGGCTGCGACGGGCCGTGGCGGGCTGGGACGGGTTGTGGAGGACTGGGAGGAACTGTGGTGGTCTGTGGTGGGCTGTGGTGGACCGTGGTGAACTGTGATGGGCTGTGGTAAGCTGGGACGGGATGTGGTAAGCTGGGACGGGCTTTCGTGGGCTGGGACGGGTTGTCGTGGGCTGGGACGGGCTGGGACGGGCCGTGGTGAGCTGGGACGGGCCGTGGTCGGCTGGGACGGGCTGTGGTGGGCTGGGACGGGCTGTGGTGGGCTGGGACGGGCTGCGACAGGCTGGGACGGGCTGTGGTGTGCTGGGATGGGCTGTGCTGGTCTGTGGTGGGCTGGGACGGGCGGGGACGGGCTGTGGTGGGCTGGGACGGGCTGGGATGGGCTGGCACGGGCTGGGACGGGCTGTGTTGGGCTAGGGACGGGCTGTGGTGTGCTGGGACGGGCTGTGGTGTGCTGGGACGGGCCATGGTAATCCGGGACGGGCTCTGGTAGGCCGGGTCAGGCTGTGGTGGGCTGTGGTGAGTTGGGACGGGCTGTGGTCGACTGTGGTGGGCTGGGATGGGCTGCGGTGGGCTGGGACGGGATGTGGTGGACAGGGACGGGCTGTGGTGGGCTTGGACGGGCTGGGACGGTCTGTAGTGGGCTGTGGTGGGCTGGCAAGGTCTGGGACGGGATGTGGTGAGCTGGGACGGGACGGGACGGGCCGTGGTGGGCCGGGACGGGCTGTGGTAAGCCAGGATGGGCTCTGGTGGGCCGGGACGGGCTGTGGTGGGCTGTGGTGGGTTGGGACTGTCTGTGGTGGGCTGTGGTGGGCTGGGACCGGCTGCGGTGGGCTGTGGTGGGCTGGAATGGGCTGGGACGGGCTGTGGTGGGTGTGGTGGCCTGGGACGCGCTGTGGTGAGCTGAGACGGGCTGTGGTGGGCTGGGATTTGCTGGGACGGCTGGAAGGGGCTGTGGTGGGCTGGGACGGTCTGCGGTGGGCTGGGACGGTCTGCGGTGGGCTGGGACGGTCTGCGGTGGGCTGGGACGGGCTGGGACGGGCTGGGATTGGCTGCGGTGGCCTTGGACGAGCTGCGGTGGGCTGGGACGGGCTGCGGTGGGCTGGGACGGGCTGCGGTGGGCTGGGCCGGGCCGTGGTGGGCCGGGCCGGGCCGTGGTGGGCCGGGACGGGCCTTGGTGGGCCGGGACGGGCCGTGGTGGGCCGGGACGGGATGTGGTGGGCCGGGATGGGCCGTGGGGGGCCGGGATGGGCTGTGTTTGGCTGGGACAGGCTGTGGTGGGCTGGGACGGGCCGTGGTGGTCTGGAACGGTCTGTGGTGGGCTGGGACGGTCTGTGGTGGGCTGGGACGGGCTGCGACAGGCTGGGACGGGCTGTGGTGTGCTGGGATGGGCTGTGCTGGTCTGTGGTGGGCTGGGACGGGCGGGGACGGGCTGTGGTGGGCTGGGACGGGCTGGGATGGGCTGGCACGGGCTGGGACGGGCTGTGTTGGGCTAGGGACGGGCTGTGGTGTGCTGGGACGGGCTGTGGTGTGCTGGGACGGGCCATGGTAATCCGGGACGGGCTCTGGTAGGCCGGGTCGGGCTGTGGTGGGCTGTGGTGAGTTGGGACGGGCTGTGGTCGACTGTGGTGGGCTGGGATGGGCTGCGGTGGGCTGGGACGGGATGTGGTGGACAGGGACGGGCTGTGGTGGGCTTGGACGGGCTGGGACGGTCTGTAGTGGGCTGTGGTGGGCTGGCAAGGTCTGGGACGGGATGTGGTGAGCTGGGACGGGACGGGACGGGCCGTGGTGGGCCGGGACGGGCTGTGGTAAGCCAGGATGGGCTCTGGTGGGCCGGGACGGGCTGTGGTGGGCTGTGGTGGGTTGGGACTGTCTGTGGTGGGCTGTGGTGGGCTGGGACCGGCTGCGGTGGGCTGTGGTGGGCTGGAATGGGCTGGGACGGGCTGTGGTGGGTGTGGTGGCCTGGGACGCGCTGTGGTGAGCTGAGACGGGCTGTGGTGGGCTGGGATTTGCTGGGACGGCTGGAAGGGGCTGTGGTGGGCTGGGACGGTCTGCGGTGGGCTGGGACGGTCTGCGGTGGGCTGGGACGGTCTGCGGTGGGCTGGGACGGGCTGAGATGGGCTGGGATTGGCTGCGGTGGCCTTGGACGAGCTGCGGTGGGCTGGGACGGGCTGCGGTGGGCTGGGACGGGCTGCGGTGGGCTGGGCCAGGCCGTGGTGGGCCGGGCCGGGCCGTGGTGGGCCGGGACGGGCCTTGGTGGGCCGGGACGGGCCGTGGTGGGCCGGGACGGGATGTGGTGGGCCGGGATGGGCCGTGGGGGGCCGGGATGGGCTGTGTTTGGCTGGGACAGGCTGTGGTGGGCTGGGACGGGCCGTGGTGGGACGGGCCGGGCCGTGGTGGGCCAGGACGGGCCGTGGTGGGCCGGGACGGGCCGTGGCGGGCTGGGACGGGTTGTGGAGGACTGGGACGAACTGTGGTGGTCTGTGGTGGGCTGGGACGGGCTGTGGTGATCTGGGACGGGCTGTGGTAGGCTGGGTCAAACTGTGGCGGGCTGGGACGGGCCGTGGCGGGTTGGGACGGGCCGTGGCGGGTTGGGACGGGCCGTGGCGGGCTGGGACGGGCTGTGGTGGGCTGGGACAGGCTGGTACGTGCTGTGGTGAGTGGAGACAGGCCGTGGTGCGCTGGGACGGGCTGTGGTGGGCTGGGACGGGCTGCGGTGTGCTGGGACGGGCTGTGGTGGGTTGTGGTGAGCTAAGACGGGCTGTGGTGAAATTGGACGGGCTGTGGTGGGCTGTGGTGTGCTGGGACATGCTGTGGTGAACTGGGAAGGGCTCTGGTGGTCTGGAATGGGCTGTGGTGGGCTGGGACGGGCCGTGGCGGGCTGCGGTGGGCTGGGACGGGCTGTGGTGGGCTGGGACAGGCTCTGGTGCGCTGTGGTGGGTTGTGGTGAGCTAGAACGGGTTGTGGTGGGCTGGGACGGGCTATAGTGGGCTGGGACGGGCTCTGATGGTCTGCGGCGGCCGTGGTGGGCTGGGACGGGCTGTGGTGGGCTGGGACGGGCTGGGAAGGGCTGTGGTGGGTTGTGGTGAGCTGGGACGACCTCTGGTGGGCTGGGATGGGCTGTGACGGGCTGTGGTGGGCTGGGACGGGCTCTGGTGGGTTGGCACGGGGCGTGGTGGGCTGGGACGGGCTGTGGTGGGCTGGGACGGGCTCTGGTGGTCTGGGACATACTGTGGTGGGCTGGGACGGGCTGGGACGGGCTCTGGTGCTGTGTGGTGGGCTGGGACGTGCCGTGGTGGACCGTGGTGGGCTTGGATGGGCCGTGGTGGGCTTGGATGGGCCGTGGTGGGCTTGGATGGGCCGTGGTGGGCTGTGGTCGGCCGTGGTGGGCTGTGGTCGGCCGTGGTGGGCTGTGGTGGGCTGTGGTCGGTTGTGGTGGGCTGGGACAGGCTGTGGTGGGCTGAGATGGGATGTGGTGGTCTGGGACAGGCTGTAATGGGCTGGGATGGGCTGTGGTGCGCCTTGGTGGGCTGTGTTTGGCCCGGATGGGCTGTGGTGGGCCGTGGTGGGCTGGGACGGGCTGTGGTGGGCTGGGACGGGCCGTGGTTGGCTGGGACGGGCTGTGGCGGGCTGTGGTGTGATGGGACGGGCTGTGGTGGGCTGGGATCGGCTGGGATAGGCTGTGGTTGGTTATGGTGGGCTGGGAAGAGCTGTGGTGGTCTGGGACAAGCTGTGGTGGGCTGTGGTGGGCTGGGACGGGCTGTGGTGGGCTGGGACGGGCTGTAGTGGGCTGAGGCGGGCTGTGGTGGGCTTCACGGGCTGTGGTGGGCTGTGGTGGTCTGTGGTGGCCTGGGACGTGCTGTGGTGTGCTGGGACGTGCTGTGTTGGGCTGTGGTGGGTTCTGAAGGGCTGTGGTGGGCTGTAGTGGGTTGGGACACGCTGTGGTGGGTAGGGACGGGCTGTGGTGTGTTGTGACGGGTTGGCACGGGCTGGGACGAGCCGTGGTGGGCTGGGATGGGCTGCGGTGGGCTGTGGTGGGTTGGGACGGGCTGTGGTGGGTTGGGACGGGCAGTGGTGGGCTGTGGTGGGCTGTGATGGGCTGTGGTGGGCTGTGGTGTGCTGGGACGGGCTGTGGTGGGCCGGGACGGGCCGTGGTGGGCTGTGGTGCGCCGTGTTTATCTGGGACGAGCTGTGGTGGGCCATGGCGGGCCGTGGTGGGCTGGGACGGGCCGTGGTTTGCCGTGGTGGGCTGAAACAGGCTGTGGTGACCTGTGGTGGGCTGTGGTGACCTGTGGTGGGCTGTGGTGACCGGTGGTGGGCTGTGGTGGGCTGGGACGGGTTGCGGTGGGCTGGGACGGGTTTTGGTGGGCTAGGACGGGCTGCGGTGGGCTGGGATAAGCTGTGTTGGGCTGCGACGGGCTGTGGTAGGCTGGGATGAGCTCTGGAGGGTTGGGACGGGCTGTGGAGGGTTGTGGAGGGCTGTGCTGAGCTTGGACAGGCTGTGGTGGGCTGAGATGGGCCGTGGTGGTCCGTGGTGGGCTGGGACGGGCCGTGCTGGGCTAGGACGGGCTGTGGTGAACTGTGGTGGGCTGTGATGGGCCGTGGTGGGCTGGGACGGGCCGTGGTGGGCTGGGGTGGGCCGTGGTTGGCTGGGGTGGGCCGTGGTTGGCTGGGACGGGCCGTGGTGGGCTGTGGTGGGTTCTGAAGGGCTGTGGTGGGCTGTGGTGGGTAGGGACGGGCTGTGGTGGGTAGGGACGGGCTGTGGTGTGTTGTGACGGGTTGGCACGGGCTGGGACGGGCCGTGGTGGGCTGGGATGGGCTGCGGTGGGCTGTGGTGGGCTGTGGTGGGCTGGGACGGGCTGTGGTGGGTTGGGACAGGCTGGGACGGGCTGGGACGGGCAGTGGTGGGCTGGGAAGGGCAGTGACGGGCTGGGACGGGCTGTGGTGGGCTGGGACGGGCTGCGGTGGGCTGTGGTAAGCTGGGACGGGCTGTGGTGGGCTGGGACGGGCTGTGGTGGGCTGGGACGGGCTGCGGTGGGCTGTGGTAAGCTGGGACGGGCTGTGGTGGGCTGTGATGGGCTGTGGTGGGCTGTGGTGTGCTGGGACGGGCTTTGGAGGGTTGGGACGGGCTGGGACGGGCTGGGACAGGCAGTGGTGGGCTGGGACGGGCAGTGGTGGGCTGGGACGGGCTGTGGTGGTCTGGGACGGTCTGTGGTGGGCTGGGACGGTCTGTGGTGGGCTGTGGTAAGCTGGGACGGGCTGTGGTGGGCTGGGACGGGCTGTGGTGGGCTGTGGTAAGCTGGGACGAGCTGTGGTGGGCCGGGACGGGCCGTGGTGGGCTGTGGTGCGCCGTGTTTATCTGGGACGAGCTGTGGTGGGCCATGGCGGGCCGTGGTGGGCTGGGACGGGCCGTGGTTTGCCGTGGTGGGCTGAAACAGGCTGTGGTGACCGGTGGTGGGCTGTGGTGACCGGTGGTGGGCTGTGGTGACCTGTGGTGGGCTGTGGTGGGCTGGGACGGGTTGCGGTGGGCTGGGACGGGTTTCGGTGGGCTAGGACGGGCTGCGGTGGGCTGGGACGGGCTGCGGTGGGCTGGGATAAGCTGTGTTGGGCTGCGACGGGCTGTGGTAGGCTGGGATGAGCTGTGGAGGGTTGGGACGGGCTGTGGAGGGTTGTGGAGGGCTGTGCTGGGCTTGGACAGGCTGTGGTGGGCTGAGATGGGCCGTGGTGGTCCGTGGTGGGCTGGGACGGGCCGTGCTGGGCTAGGACGGGCTGTGGTGAACTGTGGTGGGCTGTGATGGGCCGTGGTGGGCTGGGACGGGCCGTGGTGGGCTGGGGTGGGCCGTGGTGGGCTGGGACGGGCCGTGGTGGGCTGGGGTGGGCCGTGGTGGGCTGGGACAGGCCGTGGTGGGCTGGGACAGGCTGTGGTGGGCTGTGGGGGACTGGGAAGGGCCGTGGTGGGCCGTGGTGTGCTCTGGTGGGCCATGGTTGACCGTGGTTGGCCGTGGTGGGCCGGGACAGGCCGTGGTTAGCCGTGCTGGGCTGAAACAGGCTGGGACGGGCTCTGGTAGGCTGGGACGGGATGTGGTGGGCTGGGACGGGCCGTGGTGGGCCGGGACGGGCTGTGGTGGGCTGTGGTGGGCTGGGACGGGCTGTGGTCGTCTGGGACGGGTTGTGGTGAGCTGAGACGGGCCGTGGTGGGCTGAGACGGGCCGTGGTGGGCTGGGACGGGCTGGTACTTGCTGTGGTGGGCTGTTACGGGCTGTGGTGTGCTGTGAGAGGCTGTGGTGGTCTGGGACGAGCTGGGACGGGCTGTGGTGGGCTGGGACGGGCTGTGGTGGGCCGTAGTGGGCTGTGGTGGGCTGGGACGGGCTGTGGTGGTCTGTGACAAGCTCTTGTGGGCTGTGGTGGGCTGGGACGAGCTGTGGTGGTCTCTGGTGGGCTCTGGTGGGCTGGGACGGGCTGTCGTGGGCTGGGACGGGCCGTGGTGGGCTGGGACGGGCCGTGGTGGGCTGGGACGGGTTGGGATAGGCTGCGGTGGGCCGTGGTGTGCTGTGGTGGGCCGTGGTGGGCTGGGATAGGCTGTGGTGGGCTGAGACGGGCTCTGGAGGTCTGTGGTGGGCTAGGACGGCTTGTGGTGGGCTGGGACGGGCTGTGGTGGGCCGTGGTGGGCTGTGGTGGGCTTTTGTGGGCCGTGGTGGGCTTGGACGGGCTGTGGTGGGCTGGGACGGGCTGCGGTGGGTTGTGGAGAGCTGGGACGGGCTGTGACGGGCTGTGGTGGGCCGGGACGGGCCGTGGTGGGCTGTGGTGCGCCGTGTTTATCTGGGACGAGCTGTGGTGGGCCATGGCGGGCCGTGGTGGGCTGGGACGGGCCTTGGTTTGCCGTGGTGGGCTGAAACAGGCTGTGGTGACCTGTGGTGGGCTGTGGTGACCGGTGGTGGGCTGTGGTGACCTGTGGTGGGCTGTGGTGGGCTGGGACGTGTTGCGGTGGGCTGGGACGGGTTGCGGTGGGCTGGGATAAGCTGTGTTGGGCTGCGACGGGCTGTGGTAGGCTGGGATGAGCTGTGGAGGGTTGGGACGGGCTGTGGAGGGTTGTGGAGGGCTGTGCTGGGCTTGGACAGGCTGTAGTGGGCTGAGATGGGCCGTAGTGGTCCGTGGTAAGCTGGGACGGGCCGTGCTGGGCTGGGACGGGCCGTGGTGGGCTGTGACGGGCCGTGGTGGGCTGGGGTGGGCCGTGGTGGGCTGGGACGGGCCGTGGTGGGCTGGGACAGGCCGTGGTGGGCTGTGGTGGACTGGGAAGGGCCGTGGTGGGCCGTGGTGTGCTCTGGTGGGCCGTGGTGGGCCGTGGTGTGCTCTGGTGGGCCATGGTGGACCGTGGTTGGCCGTGGTGGGCTGAAACAGGCAGGGACGGGCTCTGGTGGGCTGGGACGGGATGTGGTGGGCTGGGACGGGATGTGGTGGGCTGGGACGGGCCGTGGTGGGCTGGGACGGGCTGTGGTGGGCTGTGGTGGGCTGGGACGGGCTGTGGTCGTCTGGGACGGGTTGTGGTGAGCTGAGACGGGCCGTGGTGGGCTGAGACGGGCCGTGGTGGGCTGGGACGGGCTGGTACTTGCTGTGGTGGGCTGTTACGGGCTGTGGTGTGCTGTGAGAGGCTGTGGTGGTCTGGGACGAGCTGGGACGGGCTGTGGTGGGCTGGGACGGGCTGTGGTGGGCTGGGACGGGCTGTGGTGGGCTGGGACGGGCTGTGGTGGGCCGTAGTGGGCTGTGGTGGGCTGGGAAGGGTAGTGTTGGTCTGTGACAAGCTCTTGTGGGCTGTGGTGGGCTGGGACGAGCTGTGGTGGGCTCTGGTGGGCTGGGACGGACTGTCGTGGGCTGGGACGAGCTGTCGTGGGCTGGGACGGGCTGGGACGGGCCGTGGTGGGCTGGGACGGGCCGTGGTGGGCTGGGACGGGTTGGGATAGGCTGCGGTGGGCTGGGACGGGCTGTGGTGGGTTGTGGTGAGCTGAGACGGGCTGTGGTGAAATTGGACGGGCTGTGGTGGGCTGTGGTGAACTGGGAAGGGCTCTGGTGGTCTGGAATGGGCTGTGGTGGGCTGGGACGGGCCGTGGCGGGCTGCGGTGGGCTGGGACAGGCTCTGGTGGGCCTGGACAGACTCTGGTGCGCTGTGGTGGGCTGTGGTGGGCTATGGTGCGCTGTGGTGGGTTGTGGTGAGCTAGAACGGGTTGTGGTGGGCTGGGACGGGCTATAGTGGGCTGGGACGGGATTGTGGTGGGCTGGGACGGGCTCTGATGGTCTGCGGCGGCCGTGGTGGGCTGGGACGGGCTGTGACGGGCTGTGGTGGGCTGTGGTAAGCTGGGACGGGCTCAGGTGGGTTGGGGCAGGCTGTGGTGCGCTGTGGTTGGCTGGGACGGGCTGTGGTGGGCAGGGACGGGCTTTGGTGGGTTAGTGGTGGGCTGGGACGACCTCTTGTGGTCTGGGACGGGCTGTGGTGGGCTGTGGTGAGCTGGGACGGGCTCTGGTGGGTTGGCACGGGGCGTGGTGGGCTGTGGTGGGCTGGGACGGGCTGTGGTGGGCTGGGACGGGCTCTGGTGGGCTGGGACATACTGTGGTGGGCTGGGACGGGCTGGGACGGGCTGTGGTGCTCTGTGGTGGGCTGGGACGTGCCATGGTGGACCGTGGTGGGCTTGGATGGGCCGTGGTGGGCTTGGATGGGCCGTGGTGGGCTGTGGTCGGCCGTGGTGGGCTGTGGTGGGCTGTGGTCGGTTGTGGTGGGCTGGGACGGGCTGTGGTGGGCTGGGATGGGCTGTGGTGCACCTTGGTGGGCTGTGTTGGGCCCGGATGGGCCGTGGTGGGCTGTGGTGGGCCGTGGTGGGCTGGGACGGGCTGTGGTGGGCTGGGACGGGCCGTGGTTGGCTGGGACAGGCTGTGGTGGGCTGTGGTGTGATGGGACGGGCTGTGGTGGGCTGGAATCGGCTGGGATAGGCTGTGGTTGGTTATGGTGGGCTGGGAAGAGCTGTGGTGGTCTGGGACAAGCTGTGGTGGGCTGTGGTGGGCTGGGACGGGCTGTGGTGGGCTGGGACGGGCTGTAGTGGGCTGAGGCGGGCTGTGGTGGGCTTCACGGGCTGTGGTGGGCTGTGGTGGGTTCTGAAGGGCTGTGGTGGGCTGTGGTGGGTTGGGACACGCTGTGGTGGGTAGGGACGGGCTCTGGTGTGTTGTGACGGGCTGGGACGGGCCGTGGTGGGCTGGGATGGGCTGCGGTGGGCTGTGGTGGGCTGGGACGGGCTGTGGTGGGTTGGGACGGGCTGTGGTGGGCTGGGACGGGCTGTGGTGGGCTGGGACGGGCCGTGGTGGGCTGGGACGGGCCGTGGTGGGCTGGGACGGGCCGTGGTGGGCTGCGACGGGCCGTGGTGGGCTGGGACGGGCCGTGGTGGGCTGTGGTGGACTGGGAAGGGCCGTGGTGGGCCGTGGTGTGCTCTGGTGGGCCGTGGTGGACCGTGGTTGGCCGTGGTGGGCCGGGACAGGCCGTGGTTAGCCGTGCTGGGCTGAAACAGGCTGGGACGGGCTCTGGTGGGCTGGGACGGGATGTGGTGGGCTGGGACGGGCCGTGGTGGGCTGGGACGGGCTGTGGTGGGCTGTGGTGGGCTGGGATGGGCTGTGGTCGTCTGGGACGGGTTGTGGTGAGCTGAGACGGGCCGTGGTGGGCTGAGACGGGCCGTGGTGGGCTGGGACGGGCTGGTACTTGCTGTGGTGGGCTGTTACGGGCTGTGGTGTGCTGTGAGAGGCTGTGGTGGTCTGGGACGAGCTGGGACGGGCTGTGGTGGGCTCGGACGGGCTGTGGTGGGCTGGGACGGGCTGTGGTGTGCTGGGACGGGCTGTGGTGGGCCGTAGTGGGCTGTGGTGGGCTGGGACGGGCTGTGGTGGTCTGTGACAAGCTCTTGTGGGCTGTGGTGGGCTGGGACGAGCTGTGGTGGTCTCTGGTGGGCTCTGGTGGGCTGGGACGGGCTGTCGTGGGCTGGGACGGGCCGTGGTGGGCTGGGACGGGCCGTGGTGGGCTGGGACGGGTTGGGATAGGCTGCGGTGGGCCGTGGTGTGCTGTGGTGGGCCGTGGTGGGCTGGGATAGGCTGTGGTGGGCTGAGACGGGCTCTGGAGGTCTGTGGTGGGCTAGGACGGCTTGTGGTGGGCTGGGACGGGCTGTGGTGGGCCGTGGTGGGCTGTGGTGGGCTTTTGTGGGCCGTGGTGGGCTTGGACGGGCTGTGGTGGGCTGGGACGGGCTGCGGTGGGTTGTGGAGAGCTGGGACGGGCTGTGACGGGCTGTGGTGGGCCGGGACGGGCCGTGGTGGGCTGTGGTGCGCCGTGTTTATCTGGGACGAGCTGTGGTGGGCCATGGCGGGCCGTGGTGGGCTGGGACGGGCCTTGGTTTGCCGTGGTGGGCTGAAACAGGCTGTGGTGACCGGTGGTGGGCTGTGGTGACCTGTGGTGGGCTGTGGTGGGCTGGGACGTGTTGCGGTGGGCTGGGATAAGCTGTGTTGGGCTGCGACGGGCTGTGGTAGGCTGGGATGAGCTGTGGAGGGTTGGGACGGGCTGTGGAGGGTTGTGGAGGGCTGTGCTGGGCTTGGACAGGCTGTAGTGGGCTGAGATGGGCCGTAGTGGTCCGTGGTAAGCTGGGACGGGCCGTGCTGGGCTGGGACGGGCCGTGGTGGGCTGTGACGGGCCGTGGTGGGCTGGGGTGGGCCGTGGTGGGCTGAGACGGGCCGTGGTGGGCTGGGACAGGCCGTGGTGGGCTGTGGTGGACTGGGAAGGGCCGTGGTGGGCCGTGGTGTGCTCTGGTGGGCCGTGGTGGGCCGTGGTGTGCTCTGGTGGGCCATGGTGGACCGTGGTTGGCCGTGGTGGGCTGAAACAGGCAGGGACGGGCTCTGGTGGGCTGGGACGGGATGTGGTGGGCTGGGACGGGCTCTGGTGGGCTGGGACGGGCTGTGGTGGGCTGGGACGGGCTGTGGTGGGCTGTGGTGGGCTGGGACGGGCTGTGGTCGTCTGGGACGGGTTGTGGTGAGCTGAGACGGGCCGTGGTGGGCTGGGACGGGCTGGTACTTGCTGTGGTGGGCTGTTACGGGCTGTGGTGTGCTGTGAGAGGCTGTGGTGGTCTGGGACGAGCTGGGACGGGCTGTGGTGGGCTGGGACGGGCTGTGGTGGGCTGGGACGGGCTGTGGTGGGCCGTAGTGGGCTGTGGTGGGCTGGGAAGGGCTGTGTTGGTCTGTGACAAGCTCTTGTGGGCTGTGGTGGGCTGGGACGAGCTGTGGTGGGCTCTGGTGGGCTGGGACGGACTGTCGTGGGCTGGGACGAGCTGTCGTGGGCTGGGACGGGCTGGGACGGGCCGTGGTGGGCTGGGACGGGTTGGGATAGGCTGCGGTGGGCTGGGACGGGCTGTGGTGGGTTGTGGTGAGCTGAGACGGGCTGTGGTGAAATTGGACGGGCTGTGGTGAACTGGGAAGGGCTCTGGTGGTCTGGAATGGGCTGTGGTGGGCTGGGACGGGCCGTGGCGGGCTGCGGTGGGCTGGGACAGGCTCTGGTGGGCCGGGACAGACTCTGGTGCGCTGTGGTGGGCTGTGGTGGGCTATGGTGCGCTGTGGTGGGTTGTGGTGAGCTAGAACGGGTTGTGGTGGGCTGGGACGGGCTATAGTGGGCTGGGACGGGATTGTGGTGGGCTGGGACGGGCTCTGATGGTCTGCGGCGGCCGTGGTGGGCTGGGACGGGCTGGGAAGGGCTGTGGTGGGTTGTGGTGAGCTGGGACGACCTCTGGTGGGCTGGGACGGGCTGTGACGGGCTGTGGTGGGCTGTGGTAAGCTGGGACGGGCTCAGGTGGGTTGGGGCAGGCTGTGGTGCGCTGTGGTTGGCTGGGACGGGCTGTGGTGGGCGGGGACAGGCTTTGGTGGGTTAGTGGTGGGCTGGGACGACCTCTTGTGGTCTGGGACGGGCTGTGGTGGGCTGTGGTGAGCTGGGACGGGCTCTGGTGGGTTGGCACGGGGCGTGGTGGGCTGTGGTGGGCTGGGACGGGCTGTGGTGGGCTGGGACGGGCTCTGGTGGTCTGGGACATACTGTGGTGGGCTGGGACGGGCTGGGACGGGCTGTGGTGCTCTGTGGTGGGCTGGGACGTGCCGTGGTGGACCGTGGTGGGCTAGGATGGGCCGTGGTGGGCTTGGATGGGCCGTGGTGGGCTGTGGTCGGCCGTGGTGGGCTGTGGTCGGCCGTGGTGGGCTGTGGTGGGCTGTGGTCGGTTGTGGTGGGCTGGGACGGGCTGTGGTGGGCTGGGATGGGCTGTGGTGCACCTTGGTGGGCTGTGTTGGGCCCGGATGGGCCGTGGTGGGCTGTGGTGGGCCGTGGTGGGCTGGGACGGGCTGTGGTGGGCTGGGACGGGCCGTGGTTGGCTGGGACAGGCTGTGGTGGGCTGTGGTGTGATGGGACGGGCTGTGGTGGGCTGGGATCGGCTGGGATAGGCTGTGGTTTGTTATGGTGGGCTGGGAAGAGCTGTGGTGGTCTGGGACAAGCTGTGGTGGGCTGTGGTGGGCTGTGGTGCACCTTGGTGGGCTGTGTTGGGCCCGGATGGGCCGTGGTGGGCTGTGGTGGGCCGTGGTGGGCTGGGACGGGCTGTGGTGGGCTGGGACGGGCCGTGGTTGGCTGGGACAGGCTGTGGTGGGCTGTGGTGTGATGGGACAGGCTGTGGTGAGCTGGGATCGGCTGGGATAGGCTGTGGTTGGTTATGGTGGGCTGGGAAGAGCTGTGGTGGTCTGGGACAAGCTGTGGTGGGCTGTGGTGGGCTGGGACGGGCTGTAGTGGGCTGAGGCGGGCTGTGGTGGGCTTCACGGGCTGTGGTGGGCTGTGGTGGGTTCTGAAGGGCTGTGGTGGGCTGTGGTGGGTTGGGACACGCTGTGGTGGGTAGGGATGGGCTGTGGTGTGTTGTGACGGGCTGGGACGGGCCGTGGTGGGCTGGGATGGGCTGCGGTGGGCTGTGGTGGGCTGGGACGGGCTGTGGTGGGTTGGGACGGGCTGTGGTGGGCTGGGACGGGCCGTGGTGGGCTGGGACGGGCCGTGGTGGGCTGGGACGGGCCGTGGTGGGGTGCGACGGGCCGTGGTGGGCTGGGACGGGCCGTGGTGGGCTGGGACAGGCTGTGGTGGGCTGTGGTGGACTGGGAAGGGCCGTGGTGGGCCGTGGTGTGCTCTGGTGGGCCATGGTGGACCGTGGTTGGCCGTGGTGGGCCGGGACAGGCCGTGGTTAGCCGTGCTGGGCTGAAACAGTCTGGGACGGGCTCTGGTGGGCTGGGACGGGATGTGGTGGGCTGGGACGGGCCGTGGTGGGCTGGGACGGGCTGTGGTGGGCTGTGGTGGGCTGGGATGGGCTGTGGTCGTCTGGGACGGGTTGTGGTGAGCTGAGACGGGCCGTGGTGGGCTGAGACGGGCCGTGGTGGGCTGGGACGGGCTGGTACTTGCTGTGGTGGGCTGTTACGGGCTGTGGTGTGCTGTGAGAGGCTGTGGTGGTCTGGGACGAGCTGGGACGGGCTGTGGTGGGCTGGGACGGGCTGTGGTGGGCTGGGACGGGCTGTGGTGGGCTGGGACGGGCTGTGGTGGGCCGTAGTGGGCTGTGGTGGGCTGGGACGGGCTGTGGTGGTCTGTGCCAAGCTCTTGTGGGCTGTGGTGGGCTGGGACGAGCTGTGGTGGGCTCTGGTGGGCTCTGGTGGGCTGGGACGGGCTGTCGTGGGCTGGGACGGGCTGGGACGGGCCGTGGTGGGCTGGGACGGGCCGTGGTGGGCTGGGACAGGCCGTGGTGGGCTGGGACGGGTTGGGATAGGCTGCGGTGGGCTGGGACGGGCTGTGGTGGGTTGTGGTGAGCTGAGACGGGCTGTGGTGAAATTGGACGGGCTGTGGTGGGCTGTGGTGTGCTGGGACATGCTGTGGTGAACTGGGAAGGGCTCTGGTGGTCTGGAATGGGCTGTGGTGGGCTGGGACGGGCCGTGGTGGGCTGGGATGGGCTGCGGTGGGCTGATGTGGGCTGGGACGGGTTGTGGTGGGTTGGGACGGGCTGGGACGGGCTAGGACGGGCAGTGGTGGGCTGGGACGGGCAGTGGTGGGCTGGGACGGGCAGTGGTGGGCTGGGACGGTCTGGTGTGGGCTGTGGTAAGCTAGGACGGGCTGTGGTGGGCTGTGATGGGCTGTGGTGGGCTGTGGTGTGCTGGGACGGGCTGTGGTGGGCTGTGGTGTGTTGTGACGGGTTGGCACGGGCTGGGTCGGGCCGTGGTGGGCTGGGATGGGCTGCGGTGGGCTGTGGTGGGCTGTGGTGGGCTGGGACGGGCTGTGGTGGGTTGGGACGGGCTGGGACGGGCTGTGGTGGGCTGGGACGGGCTGTGGTGGGCTGGGACGGGCTGTGGTGGGCTGGGACGGTCTGGTGTGGGCTGTGGAGGGCTGGGACGGGCTGTGGTGGGCTGTGATGGGCTGTGGTGGGCTGTGGTGTGCTGGGACAAGCTTTGGTGCATTGGGACGGGCTGGGACGGGCAGTGGTGGGCTGGGACGGGCAGTGGTGGGCTGGGACGGGCTGTGGTGGGCTGGGACGGGCTGTGGTGGGCTGTTGTAAGCTGGGACGGGCTGTGGTGGGCTGGGACGGGCTGTGGTGGGCTGTTGTAAGCTGGGACGGGCTGTGGTGGGCTGAGATGGGCCGTGGTGGTCCGTGGTGGGCTGGGATGGGCCGTGGTGGGCTGTGGTCTGCCGTGGTGGGCTGTGGTGGGCTGGGACGGGCCGTGGTTTGCCGTGGTGGGCTGAAACAGGCTGTGGTGACCGGTGGTGGGCTGTGGTGACCGGTGGTGGGCTGTGGTGGGCTGGGACTGGTTGCGGTGGTCTGGGACGGGTTGCGGTGGGCTGGAACAGGTTTCGGTGGGCTAGGACGGGCTGCGGTGGGCTGGGACGAGCTGCGGTGGGCTGGGATAAGCTGTGTTGGGCTGCGACGGGCTGTGGTAGGCTGGGATGAGCTGTGGAGGGTTGGGATGGGCTGTGGAGGGTTGTGGAGGGCTGTGCTGGGCTTGGACAGGCTGTGGTGGGCTGAGATGGGCCGTGGTGGTCCGTGGTGGGCTGGGACGGGCCGTGCTGGGCTAGGACGGGCTGTGGTGAACTGTGGTGGGCTGTGATGGGCCGTGGTGGGCTGGGACGGGCCGTGGTGGGCTGAGACGGGCCGTGGTGGGCTGGGGTGGGCCGTGGTGGGCTGGGACGGGCCGTGGTGGGCTGGGACAGGCTGTGGTGGGCTGTGGTGGACTGGGAAGGGCCGTGGTGGGCCGTGGTGTGCTCTGGTGGGCCATGGTGGACCGTGGTTGGCCGTGGTGGGCCGGGACAGGCCGTGGTTAGCCGTGGTGGGCTGAAACAGGCTGGGACGGGCTCTGGTGGGCTGGGACGGGCTGTGGTGGGCTGGGACGGGTTGTGGTGAGCTGAGACGGGCCGTGGTGGGCTGAGACGGGCCGTGGTGGGCTGAGACGGGCTGGTACTTGCTGTGGTGGGCTGTTACGGGCTGTGGTGTGCTGTGAGAGGTTGTGCTGGTCTGGGACGAGCTGGGACGGGCTGTGGTGGGCTGGGACGGGCTGTGGTGGGCTGGGACGGGCTGCGGTGGGCTAGGACGGGCTGTGGTGGGCTGGGATGGGCTGTGGTGGGCCGTAGTGTGCTGTGGTGGGCTGGGACGGGCTGTGGTGAACTGTGGTGGTCTGCGATGGGCTGTGGTGGGCTGGGACGGGCTGTGGTGGGCTGGGACGGGCCGTGGTGGGCTGGGACGGGCCGTGGTGGGCTGTGGTGGACTGGGAAGGGCCGTGGTGGGCCGTGGTGTGCTCTGGTGGGCCATGGTGGACCGTGGTTGGCCGTGGTGGGCCGGCACAGGCCGTGGTTAGCCGTGGTGGGCTGAAACAGGCTGGGACGGGCTCTGGTGGGCTGGGACGGGCTCTGGTGGGCTGGGACGGGCCGTGGTGGACCGTGGTGGGCTGGGATGGGCCGTGGTGGGCTGTGGTCTGCCGTGGTGGGCTGTGGTCGGCCGTGGTGGGCTGTGGTGGGCTGTGGTTAGTTGTGGTGGGCTGGGACGGGCTGTGGTGGGCTGAGATGGGATGTGGTGGTCTGGGACAGGCTGTAATGGGCTGGGATGGGCTGTGGTGCGCCTTGGTGGGCTGTGTTGGGCCCGGATGGGCCATGGTGGGCTGTGGTGGGCCGTGGTGGGCTGGGACGGGCTGTGGTGGGCTGGGACGGGTCGTGGTTTGCCGTGGTGGGCTGAAACAGGCTGTGGTGACCTGTGGTGGGCTGTTGTGACCGGTGGTGGGCTGTGGTGACCGGTGGTGGGCTGTGGTGACCTGTGGTGGGCTGTGGTGGGCTGGGACGGGTTGCGGTGGGCTGGGACGGGTTTCGGTGGGCTAGGACGGTCTGCGGTGGGCTGGGACGGGCTGCGGTGGGCTGTGGTGGAGTGGGAAGGGCCGTGGTGGGCCGTGGTGTGCTCTGGTGGGCCATGGTGGACCGTGGTTGGCCGTGGTGGGCCGGGACAGGCCGTGGTTAGCCGTGGTGGGCTGAAACAGGCTGGGACGGGCTCTGGTGGGCTGGGACAGGCTGTGGTGGGCTGGGACGGGCCGTGGTGGGCTGGGACGGGCTGTGGTGGGCTGTGGTGGGCTGGGACGGGCTGTGGTCGTCTGGGACGGGTTGTGGTGAGCTGAGACGGGCCGTGGTGGGCTGAGACGGGCCGTGGTGGGCTGGGACGGGCTGGTACTTGCTGTGGTGGGCTGTTACGGGCTGTGGTGGGCTGGGACGGGCTGTGGTGGTCTGGGACGAGCTGGGACGGGCTGTGGTGGGCTGGGACGGGCTGTGGTGGGCCGTAGTGGGCTGTGGTGGGCTGGGACGGGCTGTGGTGGTCTGTGACAAGCTCTTGTGGGCTGTGGTGGGCTGGGACGGGCTGTCGTGGGCTGGGACGGGCTGGGACGGGCCGTGGTGGGCTGGGACGGGCCGTGGTGGGCTGGGACGGGCCGTGGTGGGCTGGGACGGGTTGGGATAGGCTGCGGTGTGCTGGGACGGGCTGTGGTGGGTTGTGGTGAGCTGAGACGGGCTGTTGTGAAATTGGACGGGCTGTGGTGGGCCGTGGTGTGCTGGGACATGCTGTGGTGAACTGGGAAGGGCTCTGGTGGTCTGGAATGGGCTGTGGTGGGCTGGGACGGGCCGTGGCGGGCTGCGGTGGGCTGGGACAGGCTGTGGTGGGCTGGGACAGGCTCTGGTGCGCTGTAGTGGGCTGTGGTGTGCTATGGTGCGCTGTGGTGGGTTGTGGTGAGCTAGAACGGGTTGTGGTGGGCTGGGACGGGCTATAGTGGGCTGGGACGGGATTGTGGTGGGCTGGGACGGGCTGTGGTGGTCTGTGACAAGCTCTTGTGGGCTGTGGTGGGCTGGGACGAGCTGTGGTGGGCTCTGGTGGGCTCTGGTGGGCTGGGACGGACTGTCGTGGGCTGGGACGGGCTGTCGTGGGCTGGGACGGGCTGGGACGGGCCGTGGTGGGCTGGGACGGGCCGTGGTGGGCTGGGACGGCTTGTGGTGGGCTGGGACGGGTTGGGATAGGCTGCGGTGTGCTGGGACGGGCTGTGGTGGGTTGTGGTGAGCTGAGACGGGCTGTGGTGAAATTGGACGGGCTGTGGTGGGCCGTGGTGTGCTGGGACATGCTGTGGTGAACTGGGAAGGGCTCTGGTGGTCTGGAATGGGCTGTGGTGGGCTGGGACGGGCCGTGGCGGGCTGATGTGGGCTGGGACAGGCTGTGGTGGGCTGGGACAGGCTCTGGTGCGCTGTGGTGGGCTGTGGTGTGCTATTGTGCGCTGTGGTGGGTTGTGGTGAGCTAGAACGGGTTGTGGTGGGCTGGGACGGGCTATAGTGGGCTGGGACGGGATTGTGGTGGGCTGGGACGGGCTCTGATGGTCTGCGGCGGCCATGGTGGGCTGGGATGACCTCTGGTGGGCTGGGACGGGCTGGGAAGGGCTGTGGTGGGTTGTGGTGAGCTGGGACGACCTCTGGTGGGCTGGGACGGGCTGTGACGGGCTGTGGTGAGCTGGGACGGGCTGTGGTGAGCTGAGACGGGCCGTGGTTGGCTGGGACGGGCTGTGGTGGGCTGTGGTGTGATGGGACGGGCTGTGGTGGGCTGGGATCAGCTGGGATAGGCTGTGGTTGGTTATGGTGGGCTGGGAAGAGCTGTGGTGGTCTGGGACAAGCTGTGGTGGGCTGTGGTGGGCTGGGACGGGCTGTGGTGGGCTGGGATGGGCTGTAGTGGGCTGAGGCGGGCTGTGGTGGGCTGGGACGGGCTGTGGTGGGCTGTGGTGGTCTGTGGTGGCCTGGGACGTGCTGTGGTGGGCTGTGGTGGGTTCTGAAGGGCTGTGGTGGGCTGTGGTGGGTTGGGACACGCTGTGGTGGGTAGGGACGGGCTGTGGTGGGCTGTGGTGTGTTGTGACGGGTTGGCACGGGCTGGGACGGGCCGTGGTGGGCTGGGATGGGCTGCGGTGGGCTGTGGTGGGCTGGGACAGGCTGTGGTGAGCTGAGACGGGCTCTGGAGGGCTGTGGTGGGCTAGGACGGGCTGTGGTGAACTGTGGTAGGCCGTGGTGGGCTTTCGTGGGCTGTGGTGGGCTGGGACGGGCTGTGGTGGGCGAGGACGGGCTGGGACGGGCTGTGGTGGGTTGTGGAGAGCTGTGACGGGCTGTGGTGGGCTGCGACGGGCTCTGGTGGTCTGGGACGGGCTGGGACAGGCTGGGACGGGCTGTGGTGGGCTGAGACGGGCTGTGGTGGGCGGGGACGGGCTGTGGTGGGCTGGAACGGACTGTGGTGGTCCTGGACGGGCTCTGGTGGGCTGTGGTGGGCTGGGATGGGCTGTGGTGAGCTGGGACGGGCTGTGGGTGGCTGGGACGGGCTGTGGTGGGCTGGGACTTGCTGTGGTGTGCTGTGGTTTGTCCATCAAACAGCTTCTCTGTTTTTCTGTCTCTCAGGCCAACAGTTTTACCGTCTCCTCGGTCTCTGCCCCCTCTTGGCTTCACCGTTTCATTATTAGAAAGAAAGGACAGGACCTGGCCAAAATCACTCAGCAGATGCCAAAGGTATGGGTGAGCTGGTTAGCTTAGCACCCCCGGCGTAGAAAAAGGTTTAGTCCAGATCACTCGTCACAAAAGAGAGAGGTGTATTCTAGCGTGGGTAAACCCAGGGGGAAATGACACAGGTCTTTGCCGTTCAAGGGAACCCTCTCTTTTACTGCTGCAAACACTGCTCCTCCTATGTTATTGTCATGGGTTGAGCCCTTCCAAGGAAGCTTTATGTGGTGCTGTTTTGAGAACTGATGTAGTAGGATACCTGGAAATGGCGAGTGCAGCAAGGCTTCTCCCTGGGGAGTTAGACGGTATCTAGATAAAGGCTAAATGAGTAAACTTCTCCAAAGCCCTTGCAGAAACCGGGACGGCACCAGAGCCTTGGGCTCTAGGCACTGCCATATGGCCGAAATTGTTAAGTTTCTGACTTGTAAAATTGTGGGGATTTGGTCTGGGCTTTTTGGGAAGGAGCACATCTCTCAGTGGCAGGGATCGATGGTGTAGGCCTGACCAAAAGCATTGGCCTGGCTTGGATCTTGGCAAATTCTGAAGAGATTCATTGTCCTTCACCTCAAGGTTCACATCAAATTCACTGGAGGAGAGGATAACATCACTTTGGAAGGACCTACAGAAGATGTGCATGTGGCTCAGGAACAGATTGAAGCCGTGCTCAAGGAACTGGTGAGCTGCAGTTACTAGTTCCAGTAAGAAACTGGGGGAAGAAGGGGCAACAGAGCAGAGGTGATGAGGTGTTTGTCACATCCATAGGATGTCTTGGCATGCTTAATCGAACTTGCAGGAGACAAATTGTGTGGCAGGTGGATGACACCCCTTGGTCATCCATAGCATCCTTGAAAAGTCAGCATTAATTTTTTTGGTGCGGAGAAGGAAGGATTCTCTTGGTTATAGCTGGAGAGGCATAGAAGTGAGTCTTTTCAATGTTTCATGAGCACAATGCTCTCTTCTCAAAGCAGAGGAATGCTTGTGCTCTGCTTAAGAGCAGAAGTGCTTGTAGCTGACCGCTGGTGAGTCAGTGCCAATACTGGCAGGAGGCAGTTACTTAGGGCACGAGACAGAAGCGGTGGCCTGTCCTACCTGGCCCTATATATTATAATATAAAATAATGTACATCCATACATATATAGATAGATATAAAAGATATAATTCTTTTTAGATCCACGGGACGGATTACGCAATAATCAAGGCTGACCACCAATTCCACCGACACCTCATTGGCAAGAACGCAGCTAAACGGTAAGTGGAGTGCCTTTCTAGTCCTTCCCATGCTCACACTCTTCGTGTTTAGTAGATGGTATCAGGGGCTCTGTAGCTCACCCAGTGTGCTGTCTCCATCACGTTTCCTCTGCTTTCCTGGAGTGGTGGTGGTACAAGGAGAGAAATGGGCCGTGAGGCCTTGCGATGGCTTTAACGTGTGAAAGTACCTTGGGAGCCTGAACAGTAGTGGAATTACTTCTCTGTGCGAATGACATTTTAGCAGCCAGTTGTGGGTGGTGGAAATGTGCTTGGTGAGCTTCTCCCTGTAGAGGAATGAAGGCGGTGGGTTGATTAGCATTGATAACACGCAGCTGTGGCCTTGCCTCAGAGGCAGTGGGTTGATTGACGTGGATGACGTGCAGGTGTAGCTGGTTCCCGCTAAGGGGTTAAATAGCCCTGTGGCTTGTGGGAGAGGGTGTCAGCTGGAGGAGGAGCAGTGTGGTCTGGCCTCTGGAGGAAGGCGCTACAGCACCGGCAGTAGAATATGGCCAACGGTAAAGCCTTGTTGCGGTCTGCTAGTTTGATAGCACTGCAACGTGACCCCAGCCAAGAGTTTGGGGTAGAAAGGAACGATTATCCTCTGCTCTAAATGTGATACTGTTTGGGGAAGAAACACGCCTCGCTCTGACAAGGGAACAATGGGCTCTGTAGATGCCACGGTATTTACTTGGACAGGCTCTCGTGTGGCACAGGTCTGCTCTCAGTGAACTCCAGGGGGAAGAGGCAATTTCCCCTGTCTCAACCCTACCCCGCCGAGCCCTTCCCAGAGGCGGCTTTACTTCTTCAACAGCCTCTGAGCAGTGATAATCAAGGTGCCTTGCTTCCAGGTCTTTGCCTAGCAGATGGCGTCACCACAGTCCTTGCCTCGAAGTTAACAGGATGAAGGATCTGTACAAGGTGTCTGTGCGCATTCCCCCGGACAACGAGAAGAGCAACCCGATCAGAATGGAAGGAGACCCACAGGGGGTCCCACAGGCCAAGAAAGAGCTGCTGGAACTCGCTTCCCGTATGGTGAGTGGGTAGGACGTGATGTTTGGGAGACTGCAGGGTTTGCGCTCTCGTGTTCCCTTGTAACCTTCTGGTGCGAGTGTGTGCCCCTTGCCCACCGAGCACTTGGATCTCATGACAAGTGCAAGTTCCTCTTCACAAATGTCTTCCCCTGTTCCCTCGGGTAGCCTTTCTCTGTCAACGCAGAGTGAATTTGGTCTGGAGAAAAGAGGGACAGTGCTGGCAAGTAAACCGTCGGGCAGCAAACCGCTAAGTCAAAGTAGATGGCTCTCCGGCTGAACACTCAGTGTGCCCTCTGTTCCCATCAGGAAAATGAACACGCTGCGGACCTAATCGTCGAGCAGAAATTCCACCGGACCATCATTGGGCAGAAGGCTGAGCGGGTCTGGGAAATCCGGGAGCAATTCCCAGAGGTAAGGCTTTGTAGGAGAGGAGGAATCCAGAGGGGATATTTCCTACATGGGTAGTAGGCCTGTCGTCACAGAAGTCGTAACTTTAGTGGCTCTGTAGCGCAAGTGTCTGAGAAGATAGTTCTTTTAGCCAGAGGCCGCTAACACGGTTCCCCGTTTCTGAATGGGAAAAGGGCATGAGTAGGATCCCCCCAACCTTTGCATGTGTCTGACACAAGGGTTCTTGCTTTTGCTTGAGCTAACTAGAAATGACCGCTCCTGCAGGTTATCATCAGCTTCCCAGACCCTGCACACAAGAGTGACATCGTCCAACTCCGAGGTCCCAAAAACGAGGTGGAGAAGTGCACCGAGTACATGCAAAAGATGGTGGCAGACCTGGTAAGGAGGTCTTCTGCCTGCTCTTCCCTCCTACGTGCCTGGATAACCCTGGGGCAAAGCAGAGCTCTACTGGCTTGGGTAGAGCTAAAACACCTCAAGAGGAGGGAGCTGTCAGCTCTGTTTTGGCTGAATGGAGGCAGGGGGATAGTACCTGTTATGGGAAGGCTATAGGGGAACGTCCTTGCCTTTGTTTAGTCTTACAAAAGTCCCTCGTATAGAGAACTTCCTTGGGTCTAAGCCTGTTTTCAAAAGCTCGTTTATCAGAGCTCCTGAAGTCGGGCCTCCCTTGCCACGACAGTGTAAACTTCATGTCTCCCTTCCTTTCTCCCTTAGGTTGAAAACAGCTTTTCTATTTCTGTCCCCATCTGCAAAGAGTTCCACAAGAACATCATAGCGAAAGGAGGTGCCAAAATCAAGAAGGTGAGATACTGTTCCTAACACAGGTGAGCCGGGACGGGCCGCGGTAGGCCGGGACGGGCTGGGACAGGCTGTAACCGGCTGTGGTGTGCTGTGGTGGGCTGGGACGGGCTGTGATAAGCTGTAACCGGCTGTGGTGGGCTGTGGTGGGCTGTGGTGGGCTGTGGTGGGCTGTGGTGGGCTGGGACGGGCTGTGGTGGGCTGGGACGGGCTGTGGTGGGCTGGGACGAGCTGTGGTGTGCTGGGACGGGCTGCGCTGGGCTGGCACGGGCTGCGCTGGGCTGGGACGGGCTGCGCTGGGCTGGGACGGGCTGTGGTGTGCTGTGATGGGCTGGGATGGGCTGTGGTGGGTGTGGTGGACTGGGACGCGCTGTGGTGAGCTGAGACGGGCTATGGTGGGCTGGGATTTGCTGGGACGGCTTGGACGGGCTGCGGTGGGCTGGGACGGGCTGTGGTGGGCTGGGACGGGCTGTGGTGGGCTGGGACGGGCTGTGGTGGGCTGGGACAGGCTGGGACGGGCTGTGGTGGGCTGGGACGAGCTGGGACGGGCTGTGGTGGGCTGGGACGAGCTGGGACGGGCTGTGGTGGGCTGGGACGGGCTGTGGTGGGCTGGGACGAGCTGGGACGGGCTGGCACGGGCTGTGGTGGGCTGGTACGGTCTGACACTGGCTGGGACGGGCTGTGGTGGGCTGGGACGGGCTGTGGTGGGCTTGGACGGGCTGTGGTGGCCTGGGAAGAGCTGTTTTGGGTTGAGGCGGGTTCTGGTGGGCTGGGATAGGCTGTGGTCGGCTGTGGTGGGCTGGGACGGGCTGTGGTGGGCTGGGACGGGCTGTGGTGGGCTGGGACGGGCTGTGGTGGGCTGGGACGGGCTGGGACGGGTGTGGTGTGCTGGGAAGGGCCGTGGTGGGCTGAGGTGGGCCATGGTCAGCTTCTACGGACCGTGGTTGGCCGGGACGGACCGCTGTGGGCTGTGGTGGGCCGCGACGGGCTGTGGTGGGCCGCTACGAGCCGTGGTGGGCTTGTTCGGGCCGTGGTGGGCTTGTTCGGGCCGTGGTGGGCTGTTTCGGGCCGTGGTGGGCTGGGACGGGCCGTGGTGGGCTGGAACGGGCCGTTGTGGGCTGAGACGGGCCGTGGTGGGCTGGGACGGGCTGTGGTCGACGGGGACTGGCTGTGGTGGGCTGGGACGAGCTGGGAAGGGCTGTGGTGGGCTGGGACGAGCTAGGACGGGCTGTGGTGGGCTGGGACGAGCTGGGACGGGCTGTGGTGGGCTGGTACGGTCTGACACTGGCTGGGACGGGCTGTGGTGGGCTTGGACGGGCTGTGGTGGCCTGGGACGGGCTGTGGTGGCCTGGGAAGAGCTGTTTTGGGTTGAGGCGGGTTCTGGTGGGCTGGGACAGGCTGTGGTGGGCTGTGGTGGGCTGTGGTGGGCTGGGACGGGCTGTGGTGGGCTGGGACGGGCTGTGGTGGGCTGGGACGGGCTGTGGTGGGCTGGGACGGGCTGTGGTGGGCTGGGAAGGGCCGTGGTGGGCTGCGACGGACCGTGGTTGGCCGGGACGGACCGCTGTGGGCTGTGGTGGGCCGCAACGGGCTGTGGTGGTCCGCTACGAGCCGTGGTGGGCTTGTTCGGGCCGTGGTGGGCTTGTTCGGGCCGTGGTGGGCTGGGACGGGCTGTGGTGGGCCGCTACGAGCCGTGGTGGGCTTGTTCGGGCCGTGGTGGGCTTGTTCGGGCCGTGGTGGGCTGGGACGGGCCGTGGTGGGCTGTGGTGGGCCGTGGTGGTCTGGGACGGGCTGTGGTGGTCTGTGGTAGGTTCTGGTGAGCTTGAGACGGGCTGTGGTGGTCTGGGACGGGCTGGGATGGGCTGTAATGGGCGGGGACGGCCTGTGGTGGGCTGGGACGGGCTGTGGTGGGCTGGGACGGGCTGTGGTGGGCTGGGACGGGCTAGTGGTGGGCTGGGACGGGCCGTGGTGGGCTGGGACGGGCCGTGGTGGGCGGGGACGGGCCGTGGTGGGCGGGGACGGGCCGTGGTGGGCTGGGATGGGCCGTGGTGGGCTGGGCTGGGCCGTGGTGGGCTGGGACGGGCTGTGGTGTGCTGGGACGGGCTGTGGTGCTCAGGGACGGGCTGTGGTGGGCTGGGATGGGCTGTGGTGGGCTGGGACGAGTTGTACTGGGCTGGGACAGACTGTGGTGGGCTGTGGTGGGCTGGGAAGGGCTGTGGTGGTTTGGGACGGGCTGGGACGGGCTGTGGTGGGCTGGGACGGGCTGTGGTGGGCTGGGACGGGCCGTGGTGGGCTGGGACGGCTTTTGGTCAGTTGTCGTGGGCTGGGACGGGCCGTGGTGGCTTGGGACGGACTCTGGTGGGCCGGGACAAGCTCTGGTGGCCTCTGACGGGCTGTGACGGGCTGTGGTGTGCTGTATTGGGCTGTGGTGGACTGGGACGGCCTCTGGTGGGCTGGGAAGGGCTGGGTGGGCTGTGGTGGCCTGTGGTGGACTGGGACGAGTTGTAGTGGGCCGGGACGGGCTGTGGTGGGCTGAGACGGGCTGTGGTGGGCTGTGGTAAGCTGGGACGGGCTCTGGTGGGCTGGGAAGGGCTGTGGTGTGCTGTGGTGGGCTGAGACGGGCTGTGGTGGGCTGAGACGGGCTGCGGTGGGCTGTGGTGGGCTGGGACGAGCTGGGACGGGCTGTGGTGGGCTGGGACGAGCTGGGACGGGCTGGCACGGGCTGTGGTGGGCTGGTACGGTCTGACACTGGCTGGGACGGGCTGTGGTGGGCTTGGACGGGCTGTGGTGGCCTGGGACGGGCTGTGGTGGCCTGGGAAGAGCTGTTTTGGGTTGAGGCGGGTTCTGGTGGGCTGGGACAAGCTGTGGTGGGCTGCGGTGGGCTGTGGTGGGCTGGGACGGGCTGTGGTGGGCTGGGAAGGGCCGTGGTGGGCTGAGGTGGGCCATGGTCGGCTGCGACGGACCGTGGTTGGCCGGGACGGACCGCTGTGGGCCGTGGTGGGCCGCGACGGGCTGTGGTGGGCCGCTACGAGCCGTGGTGGGCTTGTTTGGGCCGTGGTGGGCTTGGTCGGGCCGTGGTGGGCTGTGGTGGGCCGTGGTGGTCTGGGACGGGCTGTGGTGGTCTGTGGTAGGTTCTGGTGAGCTTGAGACGGGCTGTGGTGGTCTCGGACGGGCTGGGATGGGCTGTAATGGGCGGGGACGGGCTGTGGTGGGCTGGGACGGGCTGTGGTGGGCTGGGACGGGCTAGTGGTGGGCTGTGACGGGCCGTGGTGGGCTGAGACGGGCCGTGGTGGGCTGGGATGGGCCGTGGTGGGCTGGGATGGGCCGTGGTGGGCTGGGACGGGCTGTGGTAAGCGGGGATGGGCCGTGGTGGGCTGGGACGGGCCGTGGTGGGCTGGGACGAGTTGTACTGGGCTGGGACAGACTGTGGTGGGCTGTGGTGGGCTGGGAAGGGCTGTGGTGGTTTGGGACGGGCTGTGGTGGTCTGTGGTGGGCTGGGACGGGCTGTGGTGGGCTGGGACGGGCCGTGGTGGGCTGGGACGGCCTGTGGTCAGTTGTCGTGGGCTGGGACGGGCCGTGGTGGCTTGGGACGGACTCTGGTGGGCCGGGACAAGCTCTGGTGGCCTCTGACGGGCTGTGACGGGCTGTGGTGTGCTGTATTGGGCTGTGGTGGGCTGGGACGGCCTCTGGTGGGCTGGGAAGGGCTGGGTGGGCTGTGGTGGCCTGTGGTGTGCTGGGACGAGTTGTAGTGGGCCGGGACGGGCTGTGGTGGGCTGAGACGGGCTGTGGTGGGCTGTGGTAAGCTGGGACGGGCTCTGGTGGGCTGGGACGGGCTGTGGTGTGCTGTGGTGGGCTGTGGTGTGCTGTGGTGGGCTGAGACGGGCTGTGGTGGGCTGAGACGGGCTGCGGTGGGCTGTGGTGGGCTGGGACGGGCTGTGGTGGGCTGGGACGGGCCGTGGTGGGCTGGGACGGGCCGTGGTGGGCTGGGACGGGCTGTGGTGCTCAGGGACGGGCTGTGGTGGGCTGGGACGGGCTGTGGTGGGCTGTGGTGGGCTGGGACGAGTTGTAGTGGGCCGGGACGGACTGTGGTGGGCTGTGGTGGGCTGGGACGGGCTTTGGTGGTTTGGGACGGGCTGTGGTGGTCTGTGGTGGGCTGGGACGGGCTGTGGTGGTCTGGGACGGGTTGTGGTGAGCTGGGACGGGCTGTGGTGGGCCGGGACGAGCTGTTGTGGGCTGTGGTGGGCTGGGACGGGTTGCGGTGGGCTGGGACGGGTTTCGGTGGGCTAGGACGGGCTGCGGTGGGCTGGGACGGGCTGCGGTGGGCTGGGATAACTGTGTTGGGCTGGGACGGGCTTTGGTAGGCTGGGATGAGCTGTGGAGGGTTGGGACGGGCTGTGGAGGGTTGTGGAGGGCTGTGCTGGGCTTGGATAGGCTGTAATGGGCTGAGATGGTCCGTGGTGGGCTGGGACGGGCCGTGCTGGGCTAGGACGGGCTGTGGTGAACTGTGGTGGGCTGTGATGGGCCGTGGTGGGCTGGGACGGGCCGTGGTGGGCTGGGACGGGCCGTGGTGGGCTGGGATGGGCCGTGGTGGGCTGGGACAGGCTGTGGTGGGCTGTGGTGGACTGAGAAGGGCCGTGGTGGGCCGTGGTGTGCTCTGGTGGGCCATGGTGGACCGTGGTTGGCCGTGGTGGGCCGGGACAGGCTGGGACTGCCTGTGGTGGGCTGGGACGGGCTGTGGTGGGCTGTGGTGGGCTGTGGTGGGCTGTGGTCGTCTGGGACGGGTTGTGGTGAGCTGAGACGGGCCGTGGTGGGCTGAGACGGGCCGTGGTGGGCTGAGACGGGCTGGTACTTGCTGTGGTGGGCTGTTACGGGCTGTGGTGTGCTGTGAGAGGTTGTGCTGGTCTGGGACGAGCTGGGACGGGCTGTGGTGGGCTGGGACGGGCTGTGGTGGGCTGGGACGGGCTGCGGTGGGCTAGGACGGGCTGTGGTGGGCTGGGACGGGCTGTGGTGGGCCGTAGTGTGCTGTGGTGGGCTGGGACGGGCTGTGGTGAACTTTGGTGGGCTGGGACGGGCTGTGGTGGGCTGGGACGGGCCGTGGTGGGCTGGGACGGGCCGTGGTGGGCTGGGACGGGCCGTGGTGGGCTGGGACGGGCCGTGGTGGGCTGTGGTGGACTGGGAAGGGCCGTGGTGGGCCGTGGTGTGCTCTGGTGGGCCATGGTGGACCGTGGTTGGCTGTGGTGGGCCGGCACAGGCCGTGGTTAGCCGTGGTGGGCTGAAACAGGCTGGGACGGGATGTGGTGGGCTGGGACGGGATGTGGTGGGCTGGGACGGGCCGTGGTGGGCTGGGACGGGCTGTGGTGGGCTGGGACGGGCTGTGGTCGTCTGGGACGGGTTGTGGTGAGCTGAGACGGGCCGTGGTGGGCTGAGACGGGCCGTGGTGGGCTGAGACGGGCCGTGGTGGGCTGGGACGGGCTGCTACTTGCTGGGGTGGGCTGTTACGGGCTGTGGTGGGCTGTTACGGGCTGTGGTGGGCTGTTACGGGCTGTGGTGGGCTGGGACGGGCTGTGGTGGGCTGGGACGGGCTGTGGTGGGCCGTAGTGGGCTGTGGTGGGCTGGGACGGGCTGTGGTGGTCTGTGACAAGCTCTTGTGGGCTGTGGTGGGCTGGGACGAGCTGTGGTGGGCTCTGGTGGGCTCTGGTGGGCTGGGACGGACTGTCGTGGGCTGGGACGGGCTGTCGTGGGCTGGGACAGGCTGGAACGGGCCGTGGTGGGCTGGGACGGGCCGTGGTGGGCTGGGACGGACCGTGGTGGGCTGGGACGGGTTGGGATAGGCTGCGGTGTGCTGGGACGGGCTGTGGTGGGTTGTGGTGAGCTGAGACGGGCTGTGGTGAAATTGGACGGGCTGTGGTGGGCTGTGGTGTGCTGGGACATGCTGTGGTGAACTGGGAAGGGCTCTGGTGGTCTGGAATGGGCTGTGGTGGGCTGGGACGGGCCGTGGCGGGCTGCGGTGGGCTGGGACGGGCTGTGGTGGGCTGGGACAGGCTCTGGTGCACTGTGGTGTGCTATGGTGCGCTGTGGTGGGTTGTGGTGAGCTAGAACGGGTTGTGGTGGGCTGGGACGGGCTATAGTGGGCTGGGACGGGCTTGTGGTGGGCTGGGACGGGCTCTGATGGTCTGCGGCGGCCGTGGTTGGCTGGGACGGGCTGTGGTGGGCTGGGACGGGCTGGGAAGGGCTGTGGTGGGTTGTGGTGAGCTGGGACGACCTCTGGTGGGCTGTGACGGGCTGTGACGGGCTGTGGTGGCCTGGGACGGGCTCTGGTGGGTTGGCACGGGGCGTGGTGGGCTGTGGTGGGCTGGGACGGGCTGTGGTGGGCGGGGGACGGGCTTTGGTGGGTTAGTGGTGGGCTGGGACGACCTCTTGTGGTCTGGGACGGGCTGTGGTGGGCTGTGGTGAGCTGGGACGGGCTCTGGTGGTCTGGGACATACTGTGGTGGGCTGGGACGGGCTGGGACGGGCTGTGGTGCTCTGTGGTGGGCTGGGACGTGCCGTGGTGGACCGTGGTGGGCTTGGATGGGCCGTGGTGGGCTGTGGTCTGCCGTGGTGGGCTGTGGTCGGCCGTGGTGGGCTGTGGTCGGTTGTGGTGGGCTGGGACGGGCTGTGGTGGGCTGAGATGGGATGTGGTGGTCTGGGACAGGCTGTAATGGGCTGGGATGGGCTGTGGTGCGCCTTGGTGGGCTGTGTTGGGCCCGGATGGGCCGTGGTGGGCTGTGGTGGGCCGTGGTGGGCTGGGACGGGCTGTGGTGGGCTGGGACGGGCCGTGGTTTGCCGTGGTGGGCTGAAACAGGCTGTGGTGACCTGTGGTGGGCTGTTGTGACCGGTGGTGGGCTGTGGTGACCGGTGGTGGGCTGTGGTGACCGGTGGTGGGCTGTGGTGGGCTGGGACGGGTTGCGGTGGGCTGGGACGGGTTTCGGTGGGCTAGGACGGTCTGCGGTGGGCTGGGACGGGCTGCGGTGGGCTGTGGTGGAGTGGGAAGGGCCGTGGTGGGCCGTGGTGTGCTCTGGTGGGCCATGGTGGACCGTGGTTGGCCGTGGTGGGCCGGGACAGGCCGTGGTTAGCCGTGGTGGGCTGAAACAGGCTGGGACAGGCTCTGGTGGGCTGGGACGGGCTGTGGTGGGCTGGGACGGGCCGTGGTGGGCTGGGACGGGCTGTGGTGGGCTGTGGTGGGCTGGGACGGGCTGTGGTCGTCTGGGACGGGTTGTGGTGAGCTGAGACGGGCCGTGGTGGGCTGAGACGGGCCGTGGTGGGCTGGGACGGGCTGGTACTTGCTGTGGTGGGCTGTTACGGGCTGTGATGTGCTGTGAGAGGCTGTGGTGGTCTGGGACGAGCTGGGACGGGCTGTGGTGGGCTGGGACGGGCTGTGGTGGGCTGGGACGGGCTGTGGTGGGCCGTAGTGGGCTGTGGTGGGCTGGGACGGGCTGTGGTGGTCTGTGCCAAGCTCTTGTGGGCTGTGGTGGGCTGGGACGAGCTGTGGTGGGCTCTGGTGGGCTCTGGTGGGCTGGGACGGACTGTCGTGGGCTGGGACGGGCTGTCGTGGGCTGGGACGGGCCGTGGTGGGCTGGGACGGGCCGTGGTGGGCTGGGACGGGCCGTGGTGGGCTGGGACGGGTTGGGATAGGCTGCGGTGTGCTGGGACGGGCTGTGGTGGGTTGTGGTGAGCTGAGACGGGCTGTGGTGAAATTGGACGGGCTGTGGTGGGCCGTGGTGTGCTGGGACATGCTGTGGTGAACTGGGAAGGGCTCTGGTGGTCTGGAATGGGCTGTGGTGGGCTGGGACGGGCCGTGGCGGGCTGCGGTGGGCTGGGACAGGCTGTGGTGGGCTGGGACAGGCTCTGGTGCGCTGTGGTGGGCTGTGGTGTGCTATGGTGCGCTGTGGTGGGTTGTGGTGAGCTAGAACGGGTTGTGGTGGGCTGGGACGGGCTATAGTGGGCTGGGACGGGATTGTGGTGGGCTGGGACGGGCTCTGATGCTCTGCGGCGGCCATGGTGGGCTGGGATGACCTCTGGTGGGCTGGGACGGGCTGGGAAGGGCTGTGGTGGGTTGTGGTGAGCTGGGACGACCTCTGGTGGGCTGGGACGGGCTGTGACGGGCTGTGGTGAGCTGGGACGGGCTTTGGAGGGTTGGGACGGGCTGGGACGGGCAGTGGTGGGCTGTGGTGGGTTCTGCTGAGCTTGAGACGGGCTGTGGTGGGCTGGGACGGGCTGAGACAAGTTCTGGTTGTCTGGAACGAGCTGGGACGGGCTGTGGTGGGCGGGGACGGGCTGGGACGGGCCGTGGTGGGCTGGGACGGGCCGTGGTGGGCTGGGACGGGTTGGGATAGGCTGCGGTGGGCCGTGGTGTGCTGTGGGGGGCCGTGGTGGGCTGGGATAGGCTGTGGTGAGCTGAGACGGGCTCTGGAGGTCTGTGGTGGGCTAGGACGGCTTGTGGTGGGCTGGGACGGGCTGTGGTGAACTTTGGTGGGCTGGGGCGGGTTGAGGCGGGCTGTGGTGTGCTGGGACGGCCTGTGGTGGGCTGGGACGGCCTGTGGTGGGCTGGGACGGCCTGTGGTGGGCTGGGACGGCCTGTGGTGGGCTGGGACGGGCTGTGGTGGGCTGGGACGGGCTGGGACGGGCTGTGGTGTGCTGGGACGGGCTGTGGTGGTCTGGGACGGGCTGTGGTGGGCTGTGGTGGTCTGGGACGGGCTGTGGTGGGCTGTGGTGGGTTCTGCTGGGCTTGAGACGGGCTGTGGTGGGCTGGGACGGGCTGAGATGAGTTCTGGTTGTCTGGAACGAGCTGGGACGGGCTGTGGTGGGCGGGGACGGGCTGTGGTGGGCGGGGACGGGCTGTGGTGGGCTAGGGACGGGCTGTGGTGGGCTAGGGACGGGCTGTGGTGTGCTGGGACGGGCTGTGGTGGGCTGGGACGGGCTGTGGTGGTCTGGAACAGGCTGTGGTGGGTTGGGACAAGTTGGGACATGCTGGGACGGTGTGTGGTGGACTGGGATGGTCTGTGGTGGGGCGTGGTGGGCTGCGACGGGCCGTGGTGAACCGTGGTGGGCTGTGGTGGGCCGTGCTGGACCGTTTTGAGCCGGTATGGGAAGGTATGGGCTGTGGTGGGCCGTGGTGGGCTGGGACAGGTCATGGTGGTCTGAGATGGCCCGTGGTGGTCTGTGGTGGGCCGTGGTGGTCTGGGACAGGCTGTGGTGGGCTTTGGTGGGTTCTGGTGAGCTTGAGATGGGCTGTGGTGGGCTGGGACGGGCTCTGGTGGTCTGGAACGGGCTGTGGTGGGCCAGGACAGGCTGTGGTGGGCGGGGATGAACTGTGGTGGGCGGAGACGGGTTGTGGTGGGCTGGGGCGGTCTGTGGTGGGCTGTGATGGGCTATGGTGGGCTGTGGTGTGCTGGGACGGGCTTTGGAGGGTTGGGACGGGCTGGGACGGGCAGTGGTGGGCTGTGGTGGGTTCTGCTGAGCTTGAGACGGGCTGTGGTGGGCTGGGACGGGGCTGAGACAAGTTCTGGTTGTCTGGAACGAGCTGGGACGGGCTGTGGTGGGCGGGGACGGGCTGGGACGGGCCATGGTGGGCTGGGACGGGTTGGGATAGGCTGCGGTGGGCCGTGGTGTGCTGTGGTGGGCCGTGGTGGGCTGGGATAGGCTGTGGTGAGCTGAGACGGGCTCTGGAGGTCTGTGGTGGGCTAGGACGGCTTGTGGTGGGCTGGGACGGGCTGTGGTGAACTTTGGTGGGCTGGGGCGGGTTGAGGCGGGCTGTGGTGTGCTGGGACGGCCTGTGGTGGGCTGGGACGGCCTGTGGTGGGCTGGGACGGCCTGTGGTAAGCTGGGACGGCCTGTGGTTGGCTGGGACGGGCTGTGGTGGGCTGGGACGGGCTGGGACGGGCTGTGGTGTGCTGGGACGGGCTGTGGTGGTCTGGGACGGGCTGTGGTGGGCTGTGGTGGTCTGGGACGGGCTGTGGTGGGCTGTGGTGGGTTCTGCTGGGCTTGAGACGGGCTGTGGTGGGCTGGGACGGGCTGAGATGAGTTCTGGTTGTCTGGAACGAGCTGGGACGGGCTGTGGTGGGCGGGGACGGGCTGTGGTGGGCGGGGGACGGGCTGTGGTGGGCTAGGGACGGGCTGTGGTGGGCTAGGGACGGGCTGTGGTGGGCTGGGACGGGCTGTGGTGGGCTGGGACGGGCTGTGGTGGTCTGGAACAGGCTGTGGTGGATTGGGACAAGTTGGGACATGCTGGGACGGTGTGTGGTGGACTGGGATGGTCTGTGGTGGGGCGTGGTGGGCTGCGACGGGCCGTGGTGAACCGTGGTGGGCTGTGGTGGGCCGTGCTGGACCGTTTTGAGCCGGTATGGGAAGGTATGGGCTGTGGTGGGCCGTGGTGGGCTGGGACAGGTCATGGTGGTCTGAGATGGCCCGTGGTGAACTGTGGTGGGCCGTGGTGGGCTGGGACGGGCCGTGGTGGTCTGGGACAGGCTGTGGTGGGCTTTGGTGGGTTCTGGTGAGCTTGAGATGGGCTGTGGTGGGCTGGGACGGGCTCGGACGGGCTCTGGTGGTCTGGAACGGGCTGTGGTGGGCCAGGACAGGCTGTGGTGGGCAAGGATGAACTGTGGTGGGCGGAGACGGGTTGTGGTGGGCTGGGACGGTCTGTGGTGGGCTGTGATGGGCTATGGTGGGCTGTGGTGTGCTGGGACGGGCTTTGGAGGGTTGGGACGGGCTGGGACGGGCAGTGGTGGGCTGTGGTGGGTTCTGCTGAGCTTGAGACGGGCTGTGGTGGGCTGGGACGGGCTGAGACAAGTTCTGGTTGTCTGGAACGAGCTGGGACGGGCTGTGGTGGGCGGGGACGGGCTGGGACGGGCCGTGGTGGGCTGGGACGGGCCATGGTGGGCTGGGACGGGTTGGGATAGGCTGCGGTGGGCCGTGGTGTGCTGTGGGGGGCCGTGGTGGGCTGGGATAGGCTGTGGTGAGCTGAGACGGGCTCTGGAGGTCTGTGGTGGGCTAGGACGGCTTGTGGTGGGCTGGGACGGGCTGTGGTGAACTTTGGTGGGCTGGGGCGGGTTGAGGCGGGCTGTGGTGTGCTGGGACGGCCTGTGGTGGGCTGGGACGGCCTGTGGTGGGCTGGGACGGCCTGTGGTAAGCTGGGACGGCCTGTGGTTGGCTGGGACGGGCTGTGGTGGGCTGGGACGGGCTGGGACGGGCTGTGGTGTGCTGGGACGGGCTGTGGTGGTCTGGGACGGGCTGTGGTGGGCTGTGGCTGGTTCTGCTGGGCTTGAGACGGGCTGTGGTGGGCTGGGACGGGCTGAGATGAGTTCTGGTTGTCTGGAACGAGCTGGGACGGGCTGTGGTGGGCGGGGACGGGCTGTGGTGGGCGGGGACGGGCTGTGGTGGGCTAGGGACGGGCTGTGGTGTGCTGGGACGGGCTGTGGTGGGCTGGGACGGGCTGTGGTGGTCTGGAACAGGCTGTGGTGGATTGGGACAAGTTGGGACATGCTGGGACGGTGTGTGGTGGACTGGGATGGTCTGTGGTGGGGCGTGGTGGGCTGCGACGGGCCGTGGTGAACCGTGGTGGGCTGTGGTGGGCCGTGCTGGACCGTTTTGAGCCGGTATGGGAAGGTATGGGCTGTGGTGGGCCGTGGTGGGTTGGGACAGGTCATGGTGGTCTGAGATGGCCCGTGGTGAACTGTGGTGGGCCGTGGTGGGCTGGGACGGGCCGTGGTGGTCTGTGGTGGGCCGTGGTGGTCTGGGACAGGCTGTGGTGGGCTTTGGTGGGTTCTGGTGAGCTTGAGATGGGCTGTGGTGGGCTGGGACGGGCTGGGACGGGCTCTGGTGGTCTGGAACGGGCTGTGGTGGGCCAGGACAGGCTGTGGTGGGCGGGGATGAACTGTGGTGGGCGGAGACGGGTTGTGGTGGGCTGGGGCGGTCTGTGGTGGGCTGTGATGGGCTATGGTGGGCTGTGGTGTGCTGGGACGGGCTTTGGAGGGTTGGGACAGGCTGGGACGGGCAGTGGTGGGCTGTGGTGGGTTCTGCTGAGCTTGAGACGGGCTGTGGTGGGCTGGGACGGGCTGAGACAAGTTCTGGTTGTCTGGAACAAGCTGGGACGGGCTGTGGTGGGCGGGGACGGGCTGGGACGGGCCGTGGTGGGCTGGGACGGGCTGGGACGGGCCGTGGTGGGCTGGGACGGGCCATGGTGGGCTGGGACGGGTTGGGATAGGCTGCGGTGGGCCGTGGTGTGCTGTGGTGGGCCGTGGTGGGCTGGGATAGGCTGTGGTGAGCTGAGACGGGCTCTGGAGGTCTGTGGTGGGCTGGGACGGGCTGTGGTGGGCTGGGACGGGCTGTGGTGGGCTGGGACGGGCTGTGGTGGGCTGGGACGGGCTGTGGTGGGCTGGGACGGGCTGTGGTGGGCTGGGACGAGCTGGGAAGGGCTGAGATGGTCTGTGGTGGGCTGGGACGGTCTGTGGTGGGCTGTGGTAAGCTGGGACGGGCTGTGGTGGGCTGTGATGGGCTGTGGTGGGCTGTGGTGTGCTGGGACGGGCTGTGGTGGGCCGGGACGGGCCGTGGTGGGCTGTGGTGCGCCTTGTTTATCTGGGACGAGCTGTGGTGGGCCATGGCGGGCCGTGGTTGGCTGGGACGGGCCGTAGTTTGCCGTGGTGGGCTGAAACAGGCTGTGGTGACCGGTGGTGGGCTGTGGTGACCTGTGGTGGGCTGTGGTGGGCTGGGACGGGTTGTGGTGGGCTGGGACGGGTTTCGGTGGGCTGGGATAAGCTGTGTTGGGCTGCGACGGGCTGTGGTAGGCTGGGATGAGCTGTGGAGGGTTGGGACGGGCTGTGGAGGGTTGTGGAGGGCTGTGCTGGGCATGGACAGGCTGTGGTGGGCTGAGATGGGCCGTGGTGGTCCGTGGTGGGCTGGGACGGGCCGTGCTGGGCTAGGACGGGCTGTGGTGAACTGTGGTGGGCTGTGATGGGCCGTGGTGGGCTGTGATGGGCCGTGGTGGGCTGTGATGGGCCGTGGTGGGCTGGGACGGGCCGTGGTGGGCTGGGACGGGCCGTGGTGGGCTAGGACGGGCTGTGGTGGGCTGGGACGGGCTGTGGTGGTCTGTGACAAGCTCTTGTGGGCTGTGGTGGGCTGGGACGAGCTGTGGTGAGCTCTGGTGAGCTCTTGTGGGCTGGGACGGGCTGTCGTAGGCTGGGGCGGGTTGGGACGGGCTGGGACTGGCTTTGGTGGGCTGTGGTGGGCTGGGACGGGCCGTGGTGGGCTGGGACAGGCTCTGGTGGGCTGGGACGGGCTCTGGTGGGCTGGGACGGGCCGTGGTGGGCTGGGACGAGCCGTAGTGGGCCGGGACGGGCCGTGGTGGTTTGTTATGGGCCGTGCTGGGCCGGGTCGGGCCGTGCTGGGGCGGGTCGGGCCGTGGTGGGCGGGGTCGGGCCGTGGAGGGCGGGGTCGGGCCGTGGTGGGCGGGGTCGGGCCGTGGTGGGCCGGGACGGGCCGTGGTGGGCCGGGACGGGCCGTGGTGGGCTACGACGGGCCGTGGTGGGCCGTGGTGGTCTGGGACGGGTTGTGGTGGTCTGGGACGGGCCGTGGTGGGCTGGGACGGGCCGTGGTGAGCTGCGACGGGTTGGGACCGACCGTGGTGAGCTGGGACCAGCCGTGGTGGGCTGGGACGGGCTCTGGTGGGCTGGGACGGGCTCTGGTGGGCTGGGACGGGCTGTCGTGGGCTGGGACGGGTTCTGGTGGGCTGGGACGGGTTCTGGTGGGCTGGGACGGGTTCTGGTGGGCTGGGACGGGCTCTGGTGGGCTGGGACAGGCTGTGGTGGGCTGGGACGAGCCGTAGTAGGCCGGGACGGGCCGTGGTGGGTTGTTATGGGCCGTGGTGGGATGGGACGGTCTGTGGTGGGCTGTGGTAGACCGTGGTGGTCTGTGATGGGCTGTGGTAAGCTGGGACGGGATATGGTAAGCTGGGACGGGCTTTCGTGGGCTGGGACAGGCCGTCGTGGGCTGGGACGGGCCGGGACGGGCCGTGGTGGGCCGGGACGGGCCGTGGGGGGCCGGGACGGGCTGTGGTGGGCTGGGACGAACTGTGGTGGTCTGTGGTGGGCTGGGACGGGCTGTGGTGACCTGGGACGGGCCGTGGCGGGTTGGGACGGGCCGTGGCGGGCTGGGACGGGCTGTGGTGGCCTGGGACGGGCCGTGGTGGGCTGGGATGGGCCGTGGTGGGCCGTGGTAAGCTGTGACGGGCCATTGTGGGCTGGGATGGACTCTGGTGTGGTGGGACGGGCTGCGGTGGGGTGTGGTGGGCTGGGACCGGCTGCGGTGGGCTGTGGTGGGCTGGGACAGGCTGTGGTGGGCTGGAATGGGCTGGGACGGGCTGTGGTCGGTGTGGTGGACTGGGAAGCGCTGTAGTGAGCTGAGACGGGCTGTGGTGGGCTGGGATTTGCTGGGACGGGCTGCGGTGGGCTGGGACGGGCTGCGGTGGGCTGGGGCGGGCTGCGGTGTGCTGGGAAGTGCTGGGACGGTCTGGGATGAGCTGGGACGGGCTGTGGTGGGCGGGGACGGGCTGTGGTGGGCTGGTACGGGCTGTGGCCAGCTGGAGCACGCTGTGGTGGTTTGTGGTGAGCTGGGACGGGCTGCGACGGGCTGTGGTGGGCTGTGGTAAACTGGGACGGGCTGTGTTGGGCTGGGACGGGCTGTGTTGGGCTGGGACGGGTGTGGTGGGCTGGGACGGGCTGTGGTGGGCTGGGACGAGCTGTGATGAGCTGAGACGGGCTGTGATGAGCTGAGACGGGCTGTGATGGGCCGTGGTGGGCCGGGACAGGCTCTGGTGGGCTGTGGAGGGCTGGGACGGGCTCTGGTGGGCTGGGACGGACATGGACGCACTGTGGTGGGATGGGACGGGCTGGGACGGCCTGTGTCGGGCTGGGAGGGGCTGTGGGGGGCTGGGACGGGCTGTGGTGGGCTGGAATGGGCTGCGGTGGGCTGGGACGGGCTGTGGTGGGCTGGGACGGGCTGTGGTGGGCTGGGACGGGCTGTGGTGGGCTGGGACAGGCTGTGACGGGGTGGGACGGGCTGTGGTGGGTGGGGACGGGCTGTGGTGGGCGGGGACGGGCTGTGGTGGGCGGGGATGGGCTGTGGTGGGCTGGGACGGGCTGTGGTGGGCAAGGACACACTGTCGCAGGCCGGGATGGGCTGTGGTGGGCTATGGTGAGCTGGGACGGGCTCTGGTGGGCTGAGACGGTCTGTGGTGGGCTGGGACGGGTTCTGGTGGGCTGGGACGGGCAGTGGTGGGCTGGGACGGGCTCTGGTGGGCTGGGACAGGCTGTGGTGGGCTGGGACGAGCCGTAGTAGGCCGGGACGGGCCGTGGTGGGTTGTTATGGGCCGTGGTGGGATGGGACGGTCTGTGGTGGGCTGTGGTAGACCGTGGTGGTCTGTGATGGGCTGTGGTAAGCTGGGACGGGATATGGTAAGCTGGGACGGGCTTTCGTGGGCTGGGACAGGCCGTCGTGGGCTGGGACGGGCTGGGACGGGCCGTGGTGGGCCGGGACGGGCCGTGGGGGGCCGGGACGGGCTGTGGTGGGCTGGGACGAACTGTGGTGGTCTGTGGTGGGCTGGGACGGGCTGTGGTGACCTGGGACGGGCCGTGGCGGGTTGGGACGGGCCGTGGCGGGCTGGGACGGGCTGTGGTGGCCTGGGACGGGCCGTGGTGGGCTGGGATGGGCCGTGGTGGGCCGTGGTAAGCTGTGACGGGCCGTTGTGGGCTGGGATGGACTCTGGTGTGGTGGGACGGGCTGCGGTGGGGTGTGGTGGGCTGGGACCGGCTGCGGTGGGCTGTGGTGGGCTGGGACCGCCTGCGGTTAGCTGTGGTGGGTTGTGGTGAGCTGGGACAGGCTGTGGTGGGCTGGAATGGGCTGGGACGGGCTGTGGTCGGTGTGGTGGACTGGGAAGCGCTGTAGTGAGCTGAGACGGGCTGTGGTGGGCTGGGATTTGCTGGGACGGGCTGCGGTGGGCTGGGACGGGCTGCGGTGGGCTGGGGCGGGCTGCGGTGTGCTGGGAAGTGCTGGGACGGTCTGGGATGAGCTGGGACGGGCTGTGGTGGGCTGTGGTAAACTGGGACGGGCTGTGTTGGGCTGGGACGGGCTGTGTTGGGCTGGGACGGGTGTGGTGGGCTGGGACGGGCTGTGGTGGGCTGGGACGAGCTGTGATGAGCTGAGACGGGCTGTGATGAGCTGAGACGGGCTGTGATGGGCCGTGGTGGGCCGGGACAGGCTCTGGTGGGCTGTGGAGGGCTGGGACGGGCTCTGGTGGGCTGGGACGGACATGGACGCACTGTGGTGGGATGGGACGGGCTGGGACGGCCTGTGTCGGGCTGGGAGGGGCTGTGGGGGGCTGGGAGGGGCTGTGGTGGGCTGGAATGGGCTGCGGTGGGCTGGGACGGGCTGTGGTGGGCTGGGACGGGCTGTGGTGGGCGGGGACGGGCTGTGGTGGGCGGGGATGGGCTGTGGTGGACTGGGACGGGCTGTGGTGGGCGGGGACGGGCTGTGGTGGGCGGGGACGGGCTGTGGTGGGCGGGGATGGGCTGTGGTGGGCTGGGACGGGCTGTGGTGGGCAAGGACACACTGTCGCAGGCCGGGACGGGCTGTGGTGGGCTATGGTGAGCTGGGACGGGCTCTGGTGGGCTGAGACGGTCTGTGGTGGGCCGTGGTGGGCTGTGGTTGGCCGTGGTGGGCTGGGACGGGCAGTGGTGGGCTGGGACGGACTGTGGTGGGCCGTGATGGGCTGTGGTGGGCCGGGACGGGCTGGGCCGTGCTGGGACGGGTTGGCATGGGCTCTGACGGGCTGGGACGGGCTGTGGTGGGCTGGGAAGAGCTGTGTTGGGCTGAGGCTGGCTGTGGTGGGCTGGGACGGGCTGTGGTCATCTGGAACGGGCTGTGGGGGGCTGGGACGGGCTGGAACGGGCTGTTGTGGACTGGGACGGGCTGTGGTGGTCTGGGACGGGCTGTTGTGGGCTGGGAAGGGCCGTGGTGGGCTGAGGTGGGCCATGGTGGGCTGCGACAGACCGTGGTTGGCCGGGACGGACCACTGTGGGCCGTGGTAGGCCGGGACGGGCTGTGGTGGGCCGGGAAGGGCTGTGGTGGGCTGGGACGGGCTGTGGTAAGCCGGGACGGGCTGTGGTGGGCCGGGACGGGCTGTGGTGGGCTGACTCGGGCTGTGGTGAGCTGGTTCGGGCCGTGGTGGGCTTGGTCGGGCCGTGGTGGGCTGGGACAGGCCGTGGTGGGCTGGACTGCGCCGTGGTGGGCCGTGGTGGGCTGGGACGGGCCGTGGTGGGCTGTGGTGGGCTGTGGTGGGCCGGGACGGGCCGTAGTGGGCAGGGACAAGTTGTGGTGAGCTTGGACGTGCTGGGACGGTCTGTAGTGGGCTGTGGTGGGCTGGGACAGGCTGTGAAGGGCTTGGACGAGCTGTGGTGGGCTGGGACGTGCTGTGGTGGGCTGGGACGGGCTGTGGTGGGCTGGGACAAGCTGTGGTGAGCTGAGACGGGCTGTGGTGGGTTGGGACCGGCTGTGGTGGGCTCCGACGGGCTCTGGTAGGCTGGGACGGGCTGTGGTGGACTGGGCCGGGCTGTGGTGAGCTGGGACGGGCTCGGACAGGCTGTGGTGGGCTGGGACGGGCTGGGACAGGCTGTGGTGGGCTGGGACGGGCTGTGGTGGTCTGCGGTAGGGTGTGGTGGGCTGGGACGGGCTGTGGTGGGCTGGGACGGGCTGTGGTGGGCTGCAAACGGGCTGTGGTGGGCTGTGACGGGCTGTGGTGGGCCGGGACAGGCCGTGGTGGGCTTTGGTGCACCGTGTTTGGCTGGGATGGGCCGTGGTGGGCTGTGGTGGGCCGTGGTGTGTTGGGACGAGCTGTGGTTAGCTGTGGTGGGCTGAAACGGGCTGGACGGGCTGTGGTGGGCTGGGACGGGCTGGGACAGACTGTGGTGGGCTGGGACGGGCTGGGAAAGGCTGTGGTGGGCTGGGACGGGCTGGGACAGACTGTGGTGGCCTGTGGTGGCCTGTGGTGGCCTGGGACAAGCTGGGACGGGCTGTAGTGGGCTGGGACGGGCTGTGGTAAGCTGCAACGGGCTGTGGTGGGCTGTGATGGGCTGTGGTGAGCTGGGATGTGCCGTGGTGGGCTGAGACGTACTGCGGTGTGCTGCGGTGTGCTGCGGTGTGCTGCGGTGGGCTGCGGTGGGCTGCGGTGGGCTGCGGTGGGCTGCGGTGGGCTGCGGTGGGCTGTGGTGGGCTGTGGTGGGCTGTGGTGGGCTGTGCTTGGCTGGGACGGGCTGGGACGGGCCGTGGTGGGCTGGGACGGGCCGTGGTGGGCTTGGACGGGCCGTGGTGGGCTGTGATGGGCCCTGGAGGGCTGTGGTAGGCCGCGGTGGGCTGGGACGGGCCGCGGTGGGCTGGGACGGGCCGCAGTGGGCTGGGACGAACTGCGGTTGGCTGGGACGGGCTGCGGTTGGCTGGGACGGGCTGCGGTGGGCTGGGAGGGGCTGCGGTGGGCTGGGACGGGCTGCGGTGGGCTGGGACGGGCTGGGACGGGCTGTGGTGGGTGGGGATGGGCTGTGGTGGGCGGGGATGGGCTGTGGTGGGCTGGGACGGGCTGTGGTGGGCAAGGACACACTGTCGCAGGCCGGGACGGGCTGTGGTGGGCTATGGTGAGCTGGGACGGGCTCTGGTGGGCTGAGACGGTCTGTGGTGGGCCGTGGTGGGCTGTGGTTGGCCGTGGTGGGCTGGGACGGACTGTGGTGGGCTGTGGTGGGCCGTGATGGGCTGTGGTGGGCCGGGACGGGCTGGGCCGTGCTGGGACGGGTTGGCATGGGCTCTGACGGGCTGTGACGGGCTGTGTTGGGCTGGGAAGAGCTGTGTTGGGCTGGGACGGGCTGTGGTGGGCTGGGACGGGCTGT